>NC_089233.1:18478635-18608635 GCF_963924675.1 Phocoena phocoena
GTTGTTGGGGAAATAAACTACTTACAGGCACATGGGAAACTAGCTCAATAAATACTAGTGAAAATTATTAGCAGTATTACTTTAACGGGCTACCTGGGCAAGTTCTGAGCCCGGGCATCCCTCAATCCACAGTCTGCGCCCTGCCGGCCAGCAGACGCTTTAACCAGACCGATTAACAAACTGTTTCTGATCAATGATTTATGGCTTATGTTTCCCTGTTAATGAAATGTAATTGCCAAGCCTGAGATGTACCACGGTGGCAAAACAAACCACCGTCTGAAAATTACATCCCGGGTCCCATAAGAAAAGCTGCAGCCACACGCCAGAATGTCTTATGATCAGAGGCGGGTGCTGCCAGGCCTCGCCTTCGAGGCGCTTGTTCTGTCTGAAGGTGGAAGAGGCGCTCCTTGCCAGTGTATTATTCTCCATAAAAATTAACGCCGTAACAGGACGCCAAATGGTTTCGGCTAATGTGCTTTTGAATGAGGACTAAATTTTATCCATAAGCATCCGTGTCAGGACTAAAATAACATTTTTATGGACACCGTGAGTATAAACAGCAGTGCTGACTCAACCAGGTCTGCCACTGAATTGCCTTGTTTCCCTCCGGGTGGCTGTTCAGACAGCAGGGGACTGGAAATGAGAGAGCCTGGGCTGGGGTCCCGCCTCTGGGTTCTCCTGTTCTGAGATATTGGAGGCAAATTAACCAGAAACAAAAATGAAAACACACCACCTCCGACCTTCCGGCTCATCATCTAGAAAGCGGGGATAACAATAAAACCAACTTCAGACTGATGTAGCAAATGTAAAGCTCACTTATTCATTCATCCATAGTTCCAGTTTCCCATCTGGATTCTGGGCACACAGCAGTCATCAAAACAGAAACAACCTTGGTCTCGTGCAACTTACGTTCAGACAGCAGAAAGTGAATAAGTATACTGGATACTCTGCTAAGGAGATGTCGCTGCCAGTGAGAAAAATTAAACAGAAGAAGGAGATCGGTCATGCCAGTGGGGGTGGAGGTTGCAGGCAGTTTTAAAGAGGGTGGTCAGAGAAGGCCATCCTGAGAAGATGACACTGAAATAGCCCCAGAAGTGGGGGGGTCCGTACAGATCAGGAGCAGAGAGCCAGACTCACACAGTAAACACCCAATAAATGGTTGCTATTGCTGTTGTTGAGTTGTTGCTGTCGTTACGGGGAGAATGCTGTGAGAATACCCATGTGAGAGCTTTCAAACCTGCAAAGAACCATGCAACCTAAGTCAATGGATTCGTGCGTGTAAATGTCCAAGGAGACTTTTGTCACCCCTTCCTGCGATAGAGATTAACCTTAACATGGGTGCCCTGGGCAGGAAAAGCTGCCCTTGCCTCCAGGAAGACCAGAGTGTTGTGACTCATTTGTTTAACAGTGGGTCCCCTCTACCTCCTAGAGCATCCCACTCAGAGATTTGCCCAGTGACTAAAGAAGGCCAAGAGATGTGGGGAGAAAGGGGAGGAGCCTTGACTTTTCAGTAACTACCTGAATTCTTGAGGGTACTTAGGGATGCAGGAATGTGCGACCTTGTCATATTAGCCTGTGAATTTCTAGAGACTCTCTAAAGTTAGAAGTTCTAGATTGTGATTTCCACCTTCTGGAATCAAAGGACCAAAACTCAAACCTGCACTTTGAAACTTCTTAACTCTGTGATGTTAGAAAACGTCACTTACCCTAAAATGTGGATTGAAAGAGTAGAGCTTATGAGGCACAGAACCAGTACGGGGGTAGAAATGGGACCTAAATGCAGGTCTTTCTGACTCAAAATCCCATGCTCATATGGATTTAGGATGGTGAGAACGTATCCCTAGTAGAAGCACAAGGAAAGACTCCACACAGTTTGACCCTGCCTTAGCTATCTAACTGTATTTCCTTCCAACAAAAATTTCTGATAACAGGAAGGCCGTGAACTTGGGATTCAGAGAGAGTTATACTACACGAGTTACTTACCTTCATCTGAGAAGGAAGAATCAAACCGACTTTATGTCATTGAAGGGATTAAAAATTACATCAAACATTTATTGAGTATTAATATGATACGGACGCAATGCTAAGCCCTTTAGGGACACTACCGGCTTTAATTCTTATAGCAAAAGTATTATTATCCCCACTTTGCAGAACAGGAGACTGAGCCTTAGACAGTTAAGATTTTTCCCAGTGTCACATAGCTAGAAAATGAGGATTAAACTCAAGCAGTCTGACTCCAGAGCAAATGCAACGAATCTCTACCATGCGCATCCCTTAAAGGAGCTAGATCACTTCTGGGTACATGGTAGGTGCTTAATCAAGAGACACTAGTCCTAACCTTTCTGTAAAGTGAAACCCTATCCTTAGTGCCTATATACACTGTTTCTCCTCCCACTTCTAGGCCTTTGCTTAGAAGGGTCTTCCTGCCTAAAGGGCCTTTCCTGATTCTCTCAACACAGTATCTGCCCATGTTTATCACAGTTAAAGGGAAGATCCACTTCCTCGTGAAGCCAGCAGAAATTGTGATGGGATGAGTGGGTCGATCTTAAACTCCAAACACTCTACCTGCAGTGCAAATACAGTACAAGTTTTTTGTTTGCCTGTCTTTTTTGTTTTATTGCCTGCCTGTGTCTCTTTACCTCTTTTTCTAAAAATAACCCCAGTTTTCTTTTGAGGGAATCTTCACACCCAAATTATCAGTCCAGATGGTTTATCTGAAATAACTCCAGGCTCCAGGAATGACACACCACCCAACCTAGGTCACCCAGTGTACCTCAGAGTGTCTACCAGAAATATATTGGGATACATACAATTTTCATTCTGGGATGACCAAGCTGGTAGTGTGTAATGCCCATGGAGATGCCCACGCCCATCTTTTCCCTTCCTGAGGACAGCCTTGGTAAGAATTAAGAGTAAAACAAAAGGAGACAGATACCTGATTGTATTGTTTGAACCCCTTGATCCAGCCATACCTGAAACAGTTTCATGATCCCATACATCTATTTTTTTTTCCTATGGCCATTTTGAGTTGGGTTTCTGTCACGTGCAACTAAAAGACTCAATGCACACAAATTCTTTAACATTTTAGCTCTGTAGCCTAACCCTTTTGTAATTTTTAATTACAAAAACATGTATTCTGTTACCTCAGTGATCTTAGAGACTCTTTAAAGACAGCAGCAGATTCCTTTCCCAAGTCACTAAGAACCTGTAAGACAGTCAAGGGTACCTGGTGACTGATCACATTAATTAGAATAACCTGTTCAGCAGCCTTGGTTTTTTTTTTTTGTTGTTGTTTGTTTTTTTTATGCTTACAGCATCTGTGGTGTATGGACAGAGATGGGAATGTGAAGTCAGGTTCTAGAACTGGTCCCATAGTTTACTGTGTGACCTTGGCAAAGTCCTTTCACCTATCTAAGTCTCAGTGTCCTCATATAAACTGGAGAAAATAATAATGTCTAGGATATTGGGTGTAAAAGTGAAGTGGTAAGACTCATTTCTTGAGAAAGGCAAGCAGTTTCTCCTACTTCTCTTCCCTTTTCCTTGGCCCCTAACTCTGTCTCTACTGACACAGGCAAATGGACCTATGTGAACAAGTAGAAATTAATTTATCCAAACAGACATGTCAACTCTGCTTGGAAACACAAGGGAAGCCTGTTGGACTGGTTCATACCATGGCAACAGGAAAAGCATCAGCCATCACCTACCACAGGGCTCTTGTGTAAATTACACGATGCTTGGGGAAATCATCTGCAAACTGCAAATCACTATATGAATGTGTACCAGGAGAACCAGGTAACTAAAGGGAACAAGCTTTCTGGAGGTCAGCAAGCAAGGGGCTATGGATCCTCCTCAAAGTTCAAACAAATCCCTGAGTACATGTTCTCTTTTACTGGGTAAATAAAGTGCAAAAAAAAAAAAAATTCATGGAATGTCTTCTAAGTGTTGGCCGTTATATTGAACCTTCACGTATATCTCTAATCATCACGATGATCAGAGATATGTACCGAGTCCTGACTATATGCTCCTTACTAGAGGAACGAGAATCAAGAAATGGTCCCCAGAAACTGAGACCAGTGGAAGAAAAGAACGTGTGAACAGCCACACAAAGAGAGGTCTGTTCAGGGAACTAAATGAGGCCCCCATGTAGTAGCTACTGTCAGTTCTAGTCTATATTCCTGGGACCCACTAGCCAGAACCACTGGTTGATGGGAGTTGGTGTACAAATGCCCCAGCTCCCTCACCCCTTGGGTGGAATCACCTTGAAGTTCAAGTTCCACATTCGCTCCCGGAGCTCACAGTGGTAACTTACCTGTTATTGGATGCCTTCCCTGTCTTCTTGCCCTTCCCCACTCCCCTACCTCTGTCTCCTGGAATCATTTTCCCAATTCATCATTTGCACTTGAGTTGTCGTCTCAGGTCAGCTTCTGGGACAACCCAAACCAAGACATCCTATGAGGTGAGAATCATTGTGCCTACTTTATAGACTAGGGAACGGAGACTTAAGGTCACACAGGTGCTTCTCCCATGCCCTCCCTCTTGGATACTGGGGTTCACACCAAGTTATGTAACTACATGCACATCAGGCAAACCAATGGGAGGATCTTCTCTGAGATTCTCCACCATCGACTCCAGTGTTGGCAAACTGCTCATTTCTCTCCCAACAGATGAAACACCAGGTAGTACTAAGTGGTGAATAATTCACTTCACTCATCCTTGTTAATATGCATTGAGGTCCACTGAGTGCCAAGTGCTGACCCATGCCATGCTATAAATATTAATTCAGGACAATGACACGGATCCTTACTTCAGACACTTGGTTGTGGAGATGGAGCCAGATACTTAACCCCAGATCCCATAGCTCTAGGACGTAACTCAAAGGGATGTGAGAATGGCGTTCGGAAAGAAAGAAGGCCAGAATGCCAGAGGGTGTCTTCCCTAGCTCTCCCAGGGTGTATCGCCACCCTTGTCCTCTCTCTACAATCCTAGCTCCACCCAGATAATTTATTACACAGCAATAGGTAACTAATGCAAATGCCTTCTCATC
Organism: Phocoena phocoena; assembly: GCF_963924675.1. Classification (NCBI taxonomy): domain Eukaryota; kingdom Metazoa; phylum Chordata; class Mammalia; order Artiodactyla; family Phocoenidae; genus Phocoena; species Phocoena phocoena. The sequence continues at coordinate 18,483,680 of NC_089233.1, forward strand.
ATCTTCAATGTTGTCCCTCATATGACCAGGCTAACATACTACAGCTAATGTTAGTACCACTTCTACTTCTACTACTTCCATTAATACTACATTGCCTGGAGCAGTGGAAGTGCTCAAGAAATACTGGATGCTACCTGTCTTAGTCTGTTTGCCCAGCTGTAACAAAATACCACGGACTGAGCGGCTTATAAAAAACAGAAATTTATTTCTCACAGTTCTGGAGGCTGGAAGTCCAAGATTAGGGTGCCAGCACGGTCGGGGAGAACCCTCTTCCAGGATGCAGACTTCTCATTGTGTCCTCACATGGCAGAAAGTACAAGGTGGTTCTTTCAGGCTTCTTTTATAAGAACACTAATCCCATTCATGAAGGCTCCACCCTCTTGACTTAATCCCCTCGCAAAGGCACCACACTTCCTAATACCATCACCTTAGTGGTTACGATTTCAACATATGAATTCTGAGGGGATACAAACATTCGGACCTTAGCACTACCATCATTGTCATCACTATCCTCACCATCTCCATCATCACCATCGTCATCATCCTTATTATCATTATTATTTACCAACTGCTACTGTGAAGTAGCTTCTGTAATAGGGGTAACAAATAGGGCTATATTATCATATTTAAACCTCAAAACTGATCTCTTCAGGATGCAAATCAGTTCCCCCACCCCTAGGCCCCCATATCAGGCTAAAATGTTTTATCGATTTTCCAGTTCCCTTATGATGTGGACCAAAATCCCTCACTGGTTCTAGGCTTTCTTCCACTCTCTCTGTCAGCCACCTACCCTGGCTCTCTTTAAGCTCCTCAAAAACCCCCTTGCTTCCCGCCACCTCAAGTTCCCTGCACCTGCTGCTGTGTGTGCAATGCTCTCTCCTTCCCTGTGCCTTTTATCTCCTGAGTTCTCTCTCTGTGCTCTGCTCAAGCTCTCAGCTTTCATCGCCCAGCTGACCAATGCCCTGCCAGACTCTCAGAAGACATATTCATCTCTTCACCACATCTTTCCCACAGCTGATTTTCTTGACTTGTTGATTCTCTGATTAATTTCTATCTCCCTCCCTGAATCCCAAACTCCGTGAGGGTAGAAACTACGAGTATCTTCTTTTGTTAAACATTCTAAGCGCCTTGTTGGGTACACCTTTTCTTCGTTAGCTCCCCAGCAGCCCTGCACAAATACGGCCCTCGATATGTATTGAATGAATGAAGCAAAGCTTACTACCCATATTTTTAAAATGAAGAAGCTCAGACAGGTTAAGTAACTTGCCCAAATCACACAGCTGATAAGTGGCAAAGCCAGGATTTGGTCTAAGACAGTGTAAAGGGTTAAGATCTTCAGGCAACCCTTAAAAAAGCATTGCGTGCCTCAGGCCTAAACTGTTCTGTTTTCTCGATAAACCTGAGAGTACAGAAAGTACTTTTCCCCAACTTGTCTTAAACGCCTGTTTCTTATATAGCCCCAAACCACAGAATGTAGGAATGTATCTGCCCTGGGCTTACTTACCTTGGGTCATCTTTTCTGTGAACTAAGCTCTGGAATGAACTTCTCTAGACTTTAGACTCTCTTTTCTGGAAACTGAAAACAATGACCTAATCTTCATAGAACTGCATTCCCTGTTTCTCAAGCCCCCTCCTCGAGAACATATCACATCTCTCATAACTGACAGGATTCTAGCACAGTGTGAATTTCAGACTTTCTCCCCTACTGTAGTGGAAATGAAGGTTCTCCTTTCCTCACCTGTTTTTTTGTGATTACTCTAGGACAGTGATTCTCAACACATGATACCAGATTAGAAGCATGTGTGTTCCCTAGAAACTCGTTAGAAATGTGAATTCTTGGGCTCCATTCTACCTACCACATCAGGGACTCTGCAGGAAGGTCCAGCAATCTGTGTCTTCACAAGCCCTCCAGGTGATTTTGGTGCAGGCTGAAGTGTGAGAATCATGGACTGACAGACTGATTAACATCCCCCCCAACTTATCTCCCCAAGAAAAGCTTTTCAGCAGAGAATGAGTCAAGGTAGAGCATCAAGAAAGAGGTGAGGGCTCACACTGGCCAGAATGGCCATGATCAAAGAGTCTACGAATAATAAATGCTGGAGAGGGTGTGGAGAAAAGGGAACCCTCCCGCACTGTTGGTGGGACTATAAATTGATTCAGCCACTATGGAGAACAGTATGGAGGTTCCTTAAAAAACTAAAAATAGAATTACCATACGACCCAGCAATCCCACTACTGGGCATATACCCTGAGAAAACCATAATTCAAAAAGAGTCATGTACCACAATGCTCACTGCAGCTCTATTCACAATAGCCAGGACATGGAAGCAACCTAAGCGTCCATCGACAGATGAATGGGTAAAGAAGATGTGGCACATATATACAATGGAATATTACTCAGCCATAAATAAGAATGAAATAATGCCATTTGCAGCTACATGGATGGACCTGGAGATGATCGTACTAAGTGAAGTCAGACAGAGAAAGACAAATACCATATGATACCACTTATATGTGGAATCTAAAAAACAGTACAAATGAACTTATTTACAAAACAGAAACAGACTCACACACTTAGCAAACAAAATTATGGTTACCAAAGGGGAAAGGGAGTGGGGGAAGGATAGATTAGGAGTTTGGGATTAACAAATACACACCACTATATATAAAATAGATAAACAACAAGCATGTACTGTATAGCACAGGGAACTATATTCAATATCTTGTGATAAACTATAAAGGAAAATAGTCTTGGTACATTTCCCATTCTCCTGCAATTCTCTATCTTCCGAAACTGTGGACCACCCCCTAGCTTCTTTGATACTCATATTGTCTCGATTCACCTACTGCGAGCAATTCCTAAACGCCAGGCACTTAAGTAGGTATTTTCACATGTCTCCTGTAGTTCCTGCAGCAACCCTGCCATGGAAGCATGAGACTCATTTTATAAACAAGGAAACTGACGAAGAAGACATTCCAGTAACCTGCCCAAGGTTACAGGACTAGTCACTGGTGGCTTGGGAATGTAAAGCCCACAGCCTCATTTCCGAGCTAACACTCTTAACCCCATATTCCACCTCCACAGATGACGCCTACCCAGCCCCAAGACCCTCAGTCCCTCTCAAAGGACCGGACTGGAAGTTAGGTGGGCAGAATTCCCCTGGTACAGTCGTCCCTTGGCATCCACAGGGGATTGGTTCCAGGACCCCCGCGGATACCAAAATCCATGGATGACCAAGTCCATTACGTAAGACACTGTAAACAGTCAGCACTTCACATCCGCGGGTTCTGCATCCGTGGACTCAACCAACTGCAGACCTCCCGGGTAGGTTGAATCCGCCGGTGCAGAACGCCGGCTATGGAGGGCAGACTGTACACCTTGCCATCTTGGAATGAAGCTGAACTGCTGCTCCAGTTCTCTAGGAAACATGCTGTGTGTCCCGCTGGGATCCCGAGTCACTGTAGGACTGAAGACAAAAGAAGCCACGGAGCTCCCACAGCCCACTGATGAGCCTCCTTTATCCTTTAATGAACCTCCATTCCTGAAAGCTCCACCTGTGTGGGTCTACCCCTCCGGATTTTCAGGAACCTGACTCTGGTGAACGGTGTGTGCATGTTATACAGTATGCACTTCGCCCTCTCATTCATTCTTTGCTGGAGCCCTGACTAGTGGGGACCAGATTGCTAGGAGCTGGGGAGTCCGAGCTGAGTAAGACAAGAGTCTGCTCTCCAGGGATGCCGGCCTCCACCACCAATTCCAACACAGGGGTTCTGTGGCCAGGAAAACAGTTCAAAGATGTTCAGAGAGCTGATCAGAAGAAACGACCACCCGAAGGTGCTGAGGGAAGCCACTGAAGGAGGCAGAAAAGGAGAGAAGAGGATTCCAAGCACAGGCGGTGCCTTGTGAGAACACGTAATACTGAGTGCAGACCTTCCCCTGAGTCTTACGTGCTCCATCCCATTTGTCCTACACCAGATCCTGGGATGTAAGTATTGGTATTATCTTCACTTTTCAGCTGAGGTTGAGCCTATGGTCACATAGAGCAGGGAGAGCAGTTCTTCCTCACTCTGAAACCTGGGGATGCTTCACCCTGGGGAGGGTGAAGATGTTGGTGAGGCTGAAGCGTAAGTGGACCAGGGTGGATGGGGTTCAAAGTGAGCTGAAGAAGGAAGCTGGACTTCGACAGTGGAGGGACTTGAACAGCATCCTCGTCCCCTATCCTATATCCCCCTTCCTTCCTTCTACCCATGTTTCTTCTAGCACTTACTGTCACGCAACACACTGTATATTTACTTATTTCTGTGTTATCATTTACCTCCCTCCACTGGAATGTAAGGGTTTTTACTTGTTTTCTTCAATCTTGTCTCCACACTGTCTAGAACAGTGCCACTCAGCTGGGGTTCAATAAATAATTGCTGAATAAATAAGATATCGTTGCAGACCAAGGACTAGCTGTAGACACAGGTTTTGAAACAGGGAAGTGCCGTGATCAGTTTTATTTTAATAAGAGAGCTGTGGCTTGGGAGGCGTTTGGCCCCAGGAAGTAAAGCCAGGCACTTGTTTACGACAAGGGAGCAGAGGCTGAGGCAACAGAGAGTTGGGATGACCCTACACAGGTGACCAGATGTTGCTCCAACTCGAGGCCTCTTAGCAAACATGGCCTGGCTTCCTGCCTGGGGCTTTTGGAAGGCACAGGGAGGGCTATTTGTCAAAGCACATCCAGAAGTTCAGAACCCAGCTGCGTGAGTGGAGAGCAGAGAACTCGGTGAAGATGGAACCACCCGTTCATCTCCCCCTAACATCCTTCCGCAGCTGCAGCTGTGTCCTGGGCCAAGTGGGATGCTCTTTACTTTCCTGGGGAAGCTTTCCGGAAGGTGGAGTGTGTAGGCGCAAACAAGGGCCATTAGGCACGTGGATGGAAATCCCGTCATGTGTGTGCATGTGTCTGTGTGAAAATATACACGTGTGCTGGTGTGCACTCGTAGACAATCTCCTACACTCCCCGTGGAACATGACTGTGGCTGCTGGTAGGAGTTCAACGCATCAGAGGCCATTTTTTGAGCACTAACTACATGCCACAGCCGTGCTGAGCGCGTTTCATTTATTACCTATGTGATAGGTATCGCTGCCATTATCCCCATTTTGTCCATAAGGGACTGAGGCTCCAAGATCGGGTAGTCAAGATTGGAAGCAGAGCTGCAGAGCCCACAACCTTGGAAACCACACTTACAGCCTCCCCATCGAGGCTTGGTTCCTCCATTTCAGCCTTTCTGTGGCCTGTGAATGACAGGCCACAGCCACCTACAGGTCACCTACAGGATGAGGTGGCAGAGGAAGCCTGTGGACCCTGGACAGACCACAGGTGAAAGCCCTCTGCTTCCTGGGCACCTGCTCTGGCATTTACGGACTTCCTGAGTGGGCCGAGGACCTTGTGACAGAACCCAGCTTCTCTGTCCTGTAATCTCTGAATCATCACTGCCAGAGTGCCACCCACCCTGAACTCTCCACTGTAGGGGTTGGCAAACTACAGCTCCTAAGCCAAATCCAGCCACTTCCTGTTTTTGTGAATAAAGTTTTATTGGAACACACCCACACGCATTCATTGACGGGTGCTCTATAGCTGCCTGCAGCTTACAACCGCAGAGGTGAGTAATTGCTGTGGAGACTGTTCAGCCAGCAAAATCTAAAATATTTACTATTTGCCTGTTTAGGAATAGTTTGCCAACCCCTGCTCTACTGGGTAGTTCCCAAGGCTGGTTAAAGAGAGGAATGAACCAATATTTTTTAGCACCTACTATTTACTTGGTTTTTTAAAACTCCTAAGAGAGTTTTTATTTCTTTTACTCAAAGTAAAAGTAACATTTCTATTCTGATAAAGTTCAATGCTGAAAATTCAAATTAAAAAATTTGAGGGCTTCCCTGGTGGCGCAGTGGTTGAGGGTCCGCCTGCCGATGCAGGGGACGCGGGTTCGAGCCCCGGTCCGGGAAGATCCCACATGCCGCGGAGCGGCTGGGCCCGTGAGCCGTGGCCGCTGGGCCTAGCGTCCAGAGCCTGTGCTCCGCAACGGGAGAGGCCACAGTGGTGAGAGGCCCGCGTACCGCAAAAAACAACAACAACAAAAAAAAACCCTTGAGATTATATATATAGGTGTGTGTGTGTTTATATAAAATTACTATCATCTGAATTTTCACCATCCAGAATTAAATATTGTTAACATTTTGTTGAATACCATTTCAGGCACACATAGAGACACTGTATACGTGTGTGTGTGTGCGTGTATGTGTAGATTTATATACGTGTGTGTGTGTGTATTTAGACAAATAAGATCACGTTACACATGACCTTCCGTAACCTGCTTTGTACATTTAATAATATATTACAAAACTCTTTCTATGGGAATGAATATAAATATGACAAATAAAAGAAGAATAAAGGAATTATTAAAGCTAAAAGCAAAATTTAACAAACCAGAAAACAGAAGAATGATAGTACTGGTAATCTCACATATTCATTTAACAAGTATTTATTGAGTGCCTACCGTGTGCCAGGCTGGGAATATGACGGAGAGAAATACACCCACACCTCTGCCCACTTGTCTTACAGTCCAATGTGGTATACACACGTTTATTCTAATAACCTCATACTAAATCAGCTGTATGATGAAAAGGTATCATGTGCTATGTATGATTAACAGTTAGCCGGAGAAGAGATTTAGAGCTCAGGGGTGAATACGGGTAGGTGTATTAAGCGTGCTTTTCAGTGTTTTTTTTTTTTTTTTAATTTCAATGCTTTGACAGCTTGGGGCCTTGCTGATACTGGAAAGGATTGCCCCTCCCAGGGTAACCTAATTCCTAGAATTAGCAAAGAATTCGGCCTAAAGCATGCCTTTCATGCGCAAACCAACCAATCTGAAGCTCATACCCACAGCTACCCGCTTCCTGGGGCTCTCACCTGCCAGGCCACTGTGCTCTGCTCTAATCACTCTAAGGCCAGGTACCAGACGACTAGGGACAACCCCTAGCCTCAGAGGATGTGGAAGCTGTTCACACGAGGCAATCCTAAATCTCCTTAGCCTGCTTACCCTAGCTCGCTCTTTCCTTCCCAGGGAAACCGCAATAAAGGCTCTTGTCTACCTTTTCTCCTTGTTCCCTCTGCCTCCTGGCTGACACTGGTGCTTCCCCATGTAGCCCCGTGTGGTGTGCCCCCCATGTAGCCCTGTGTGGTGTGCCATGCCTCGTTTCTAGGGATCTGTGAGGATAAACACTTCTTCCTTCAGGACAGTCATGTCTCTGTCTGTCTGCCTTGCCAAAGCTGAATAAAACAAATCCCCCAGTACACTTTAAAGCAGGAGTCTGTCAGGTGGGCATGTGCAAAGTGGGGAGATATTGTAGGATGGAAGAGGGCTAGAAGCCTTTGACTGAATGTTCGTCGTTGCCTCTGCCCATTCTACCGAACTTCTATACCCAGCAACCACAGGAGATGCTCGCCTGGCTGGGAATAGCGAGAGTACAGCAGTGGCTGCCCTCCTGGAACTCACTGTGTAACACTCTGTGATAAATGATGTGGTCAGGAAGTACCAGGGGTTAACATAACAAGAAGAGCGGAACTTGATCCAGACTTAGAAGAAAGAGGATCAAAGAACGCCTCCCAGGCAAAATGACATTCGAGTTGAGTTCCAAAGTTATCCAGGAGAAGCAGGAAAAGGTAAGGATGGGTGTGTACCAGGATGAGGGCTGAAAGCTTGACAGGTTTAGGGAACCACTGGGCAAAGTGCACAAAAGGAATGATGTGGATGAAGCTGGAGAGGACACAGTGCCTGGAAGGTCACACCTGTGAGTTCAGAAATCATCCTGGGGAAAACCTGGAGCCACTGCAGTCTTAAGCAAGGAGCAACCGGTCAGATTTTTGTTTTACAGACACTCGCTGTGTGAAGAACAGATTGGAGGAGGACATGACCAGAGGCAAGAAGACCAGGAAAGAAGCAGGTGGGATGACTGAAGGAGAGCGGATGAGGCCTGAAATGGTAGCAGTAGGAATGGGACGGGGGAAGCAGATCCAAGAGAGAGGCGTGGAAGGGGGGCTACGATCAAGGATGACGTCGGGTTATAATCTGCATCACTGGGTAGGTGGTATCACCATTCACGGAGGAATGATCCACAGAAGAGAGGAAGCCAGTTGCGGGTTCAGGGGAGGGCAAGTACCAAATCCAGTTTCAGAGCCTCTAAGGACATCCAAGAAGATACCAATGGAATGCTAGAGGCAGAGTCCAGGGCTTATGAGAGACAGCAAGTGAGCGACCCCTTTGGGCAGAGTTGTAAACTCTCTCCAGAGCCTTGCTGTGCTTTTTACTGCCTTTTCTCTATAATTTCTGTTCCTAATCCTGAAAAAGTCAGTCATGAGGAGGAAAAGGAGACGGGGAAGAGGAAGGAAGGGGAAGGGGAAGGGGAGAGGAAGGAGGCTGAGACTTGTCTGTGTTCATCTGAATTTTGGCAAAACACTCGTAAAGGAAGCAATGACTTTTACGCTCATTTTCAGAGGAAACTGAGGTCTGACTTAGGATCACCTGTGAGATCATCTCTATATCTCTATCTCCATATCTCTGTCTCTATCTCTACCTATATCTAGTTTGAAGGAGGAGAGCCAGATGGTGAAAGTTCTAGTCCAAGTCCCAAAGCAGGAGAAGACCAATGTCCCAGCTCCTTAGACTGTCAGGCAGAGAGCAGATTCTCTGTCGCTTAGTCTTCTGTTCTATTCCCACCTTCAACGGGTTGGATGAGGCTCACCCACCTTGGGGAAGGCGATCTTCCTTCCTTCCTGAGTCTACCAATTCAAAGGTTAACCTCAGCCAGACACACCCTCACAGACACACCCAGAATAATGTTTAATTAAATATCTGGGCACCCCAGCACCTGGTCAAGTTGACACATAAAATGAACCTTTCCAGAGGTGAACTACGGCCCCAGGCCAAATCCAGTGCCCATCTGTTTTTGTAATAAAGTTTTACTGTAACACCATGCATTCACATTGAGTATTTTCTACAGCTGTTTTTTGCACTACAATGGCAGAGTTGATTAGAGACTGTATGGCCTGAAGCGCCTAAAATATTTACCACTGGGCCCTTTAGCAGGAAAACGGTTGCTGACTCTTACCTAGAAAGTTGCCTCTGTTCTTTCTAATGACTGGAATTTCTGAAACCGGGAAAACCAACTGTCATTGTCCCAGGTTATTGTATAACACATGGCAGCCCCCTTTCCCCATCCTTAATTCAAAGCCAGCGTTGGCTGAAACAGTACTAGTGACACCCTCCAGGCTGGAGTCCCTACTGTGTGTCAGACGTTTTAAGGGCAGCCTCACTCTTCTCCACCACACTCTTACATAGTAGATATTTTCCTCATCGTTTCGCAGATGAAGAAATAGAAGCTTGAAAATGTGAAGGTACTCACTCTAGGTTAAACAGCTAGTAAGTGATGGGGCCAATTCCACACTTCTCTCTAAAAGCCCTGCTCTTTCCACTACCACCTGGGAACCTCCAAGAAAGATGCCTGGTGGAGGGTTCCAGGCTGGGGGCAGCAATCTGTGTTGGACATCGCAGGGCACCCACCCTGGTGCCTGGAGTGCCTGGAGTTCCACTTCCTCTCCACAGAGGAGTTTAAATCAGACTGTCATCAGCTTAACAACTACTGCTTTAATTAAAAAAATAAACAATACCCTTCCTCTTTAGGCCAAGTATCATAGGACTGAAGATTTGAATTCCAAAGAAGCCAGCAACTTGCTATGCTGTTAACAGGGTAATATTTGGGGACGGGATTCTCAAACACATTCAAGGGCAGGTTCAGACAACTTGAATGCGATTCTATGGGGGAAACTATTGACATGTACGCACTGCTATATTTAAAATCCTTAACCAACAAGGGCCTACTGTATACCACAGGGAATGCTGCTCAATATTCTGTAATAACCTAAGTGGGAAAAGAATTTGAAAAAGAATAGATACATGTCTATGTATAACTGAATCACTTTGCCGTACACCTGAAACTAACACACATTGTTAATCCGCTATGCTCCAATATAAAATAAAAATTTAAATAAACCCAATAAAGCAAAGTACAACTAAACAGGTAAAAAATAAATAAATAAAAACAAAGAGACTTTGGGTTGGAGAATATAATGATGGATGTGTAAAGACCTTTTAGGTCCTAGAGCTCTGTTAGTATTATTTATTATCTCAGTATTGAGAGGAAACCAGTTGGGCTATGTTTAAAGGATTAAGATATGGGGCTTCCCTGGTGGCGCAGTGGTTGAGAGTCCGCCTGCCGATGCAGGGGACGCGGGTTCGTGCCCCGGTCCGGGAAGATCCCACATGCCGCGGAGCGGCTGGGCCCGTGAGCCATGGCCGCTGAGCCTGCGCGTCCGGAGCCTGTGCTCCGCAACGGGAGAGGCCGCAACAGTGAGAGGCCCGCGTACCGCAAAAAAAAAAAAAAGTTTTAAGATATGGAATGTGATGAGAATTGAAAGGTGAAAGAGGGCACGGTGCGTTCAGAGAACTAAAAGGATTTCAGTCCCTTGGAACACAGCATGCAGGTGAGAAGCAGTGACAAGTGATTTGCATATACACAGGGCAAGAGAAACAAAGGCATTAAATGTCTGTGATGTACCGGGGATGTCCAGGCAAATTAGATCATCTTAGTCATGGTCCAGCAGGTATGTAAGGAGAGAATTAGCCCTTATTTTAAAAATGACAATTCTGATAATATGTTATAAAATTGTATTAGTGAAAGAAGAACAGTAATGATATATGCTAAGGTCTGTGCCAAACAACAGGCCAAATTATTTACAAATATCTTCTCATTTAGTTGTCCCAAGGCACTAGGACGGGAGTCAGCAAACTGTAGCCCATGGGACAAATCCTACCTGTGAGCTAAGGATGGTTTCTACATTATTAAGTAGTTTAAAAAAAAAAGAAGGAGATTTTGTGACATTATATGAAATTCAAATTTCAGTGTTAATAAATAAATCTTATTGGAACACAGCCATGTTCATTCATTTCCATGCTGTCTACAACTGCTTCAGCACCAGAGTGACAGAGCTGAATTGTTGCAACAGAGACAGTGTGGCCCACAAAAGCCAAAGACGTTTACTATCTCTGGTCCTTTAGAGAAAGAGTTTGCTGACTCTGGCTCTAGGAGATGGGGAGGCATTCTTCCTAGACCCGTTTTCCTGGTGGTACAGAGCTTTGGAGAATCTCCTCTCTGACCAGCTTTGCACAGCCAGGACACAGTAGAGCCATGGCTGAAAACCAGTCCTGTGATCCAGACGCTGCATGTCTAAATAAGACCCCACACTCCCACCCACCAACCTCTCCTTCCCAAATATGGGTTTACAGGAAGCCCCAAAACTCTACCGGAGATTCAGAGACCAGTCAAAAGATAAACTGACTGACACTCCTGGAGAAACAAAGGCAGAATACACAAATAGACAGCTCACGAATGATAATAATGGTTTGAAGAAAAAGGTACATGAGCCACTTGTAATAAAGTAAGTGCCATTAAAAACAGATACAATATTTAAAATTATGAAGCTGGGATACAGCAAAAATTTGTAAAATTCACTGCTGTTGAGGGTATAGTTTTCCAGATACTCGCATACACATTTGATGGAAATATAAACTAGGACAAAGTTTCTAGAAATTAAACTGGCAGCATTATTCAACTTCTCTCCTTCCCTGATACAACTGGAGGAGTTTCCTTTATTTAGTTCCTTTTATTTAGTAATTCCACCTCTAAAAATCCATCTTAGATAAATCATATGAGACCACTGCTTACATGCATCATGGTACATTGTTCATAAAACTGGTGGGGGGGGGGTAGGAGTCCACCAGTAGGTAAATAATTTACTGGCATATCATACTATTTATCCATACTAGCCATTTTTTAAAATCATGCTTTTGAAGACTATTTTATGTATGAATTTTATTCTGAGTGAGAACAGAAGCCACAGAGAGATTTGACAGAGAAAGGACCTGCTTGGACTTAACATTTAATGATCTCTCTGCCACATAAGGGATAAATCAGAGGAGGGGTGAGATGACTGATTAGAAGGCTACTGCAATACTCTAGGCGAGAAATGATGCTGGCTTAGGCCAGTGTGGTTATGGTAGAAAGAAGAAGTCATCAGGATAGTTTTCAAAACTAGACATGACAGGATTTGCTGACACACTGCTTCATGTAACTGGTGAGAGCAGAAGTCAAGGATGATTCCAGGGCTTTTGACCTGAGCAACAGGATGAATGGAGTGGCTATTTATCGAGATGGAAAGGCCAGCATTGGAGGAGGTTTGGGAAGAGACAAATAAATAAATAAGAGTTTGGTTTGGATACACTAAGTCCAAAATAATTATTATAGCAATTTCATGTGATCCTGTAATTTTGAATGTCTCAATGATCTACTACAAGTTATTGAAGGTCCAGAAGTATACCATTTTTAAATGACATTTGTCTAACTGTAATTATTTTGTAAAAATTATAAAATAACACATTCATTAGAGAAAATGTGGAAAATAATATATATATATATAAAGAAAATTAAAATCGCTTATAATTTCCCCCTCACAGATAACCAGTTTTCTCTTGTCTCTAGACCACAGATTTCATGCTGTGTTCTTGAAGCATGGTTCTCGGTCACTCAAAGATCCCAAAGGGAAGTTTCTTTGCTACTCTGAGCTCTAAGGATCTAGCAACTTCCTTTGCTGCCTTCTCAATCAGGACACATTTTCTATTCCCCAAACCAGACGAAAGGACCTCTCTGGAGGAACTTGCACCATTCAGTTTCTGAGCTTCAACTGCAACATAATGTTCATGTTATAACAGTGGCTTTCCCAGAATGCAGTGCTGCCAAGTGGCTAAGTAGCTTAGTGCATCCATGTCCCATAACGCTATCTGAGACATCACAAGAGGGTGTTACAAATAGCTCCAGCAGCAAGTAGCCCTGGAGACCACGCAGGGCTGTCTGATGTCTCACAAAATCTAGTGTCAGATAAAATAGTAACAACTAGTGGCTTGATGACTGCCAGAAAGGTATGTAGATAAATACAGCTCAGAGAGATTTAAAGGTGAGTTCTCGAAAAGAGAGGTTGACAGATTATGGAGAAATAGGGAGAATATATAAAATTTAAACTCCCTCGGTCATGTAACAAGTATATACAAGAGCTTTGTCTCTGATCAGAAATGAGCAAGAAGCTGAGGTAAGTCTGACCTGGTCCCTGTCCTTATGAGCAAGCTGCCTTGTACGTCTAATCCTCAGGCAGATGGAAAGTCTCCCCCTTTTCTCTGATAGTTTGTTTGCAGGGCAGGAAGGGCCATTTCTTAAGCTTTTAGACATTGGCACTACAGCAGAGGCACTTAAGCTACAAAGTCAAATAGCCTGAGGGTGTGCTCTGCCAATTATTGGCAAGTCATTAACCTTTCAAGTCTCAGTTTTCTTACCTATAAAATGGGTATAATAAAAACCTACAACACTGTTAAGTTTTTTAAAAGTATCCATAAACGGTAGCAATTTGTGTGTGTGTGTGTGTGTGTGTGTGTGTGTGTGTGTGTGTGTGTGTGTCTGGCTGTCAAAGTATTCAAGGTCAGCAAAATCATCCTAATTTCAGATGAGGAAATAAAAATGCAAAAAGTTCAATGACAAGCCCAAGGTCACAGAACTAGGCACTAGGTTCAGACTCAGCATTAGCCCCGAGTTCTTGGGATTATTTTCCAGAAACCAAGCAGGACTCAAGACTGGGAGGAAGAAAATGGTACTCTCGTTTTGGGCACTTTTGGAGAAGGGTCTTGCAGAAGAAACAGTTGGTTTTCTTGCACTGGATTTTCTTCTGTTGGACTCTCATGGCCAAGAAAGACAATCTCTTTTCTTAACTTTAATTGGTGGCTTCAGAGCCTCCAGTCTTGTCCCCTCCTTTCTAGGGCAGCCATCTATGCCTATGACATTCCTCAGCTTAAAAATCCTTCCTGGTTTCCCACTTCATAGGAGATGGACTCCAAACTCCTGTCACAATCTGGCACTAACCTTTTTTTTTTTGCGGTACGCGGGCCTCACTGTTGCGACCTCTCCCGTTGCAGAGCACAGGCTCCGGACGCGCAGGTTCAGCGGCCATGGCTCACAGGTCCAGCCGCTCCACGGCATGTGGGATCTTCCCGGACCAGGGAACGAACCCGTGTCCCCTGCATCGGCAGGCGGACTCTCAACCACCGCACCACCAGGGAAGCCCTAACCTGACTTTTTTAACTTTCAAGTGTCCTGCTTTCCAGCCAAACTGAACAACTGCTAATCCCTATGCACAGCCAGGGCCTTCCAGCACTGCATCTCTGCCCTCCCCTGACAATACAACAATCATTTTCTACTCTGTGGTCTTTACTTTTTAAATGAACATCCATCCCACAGGAGACCAGGAGCTCTTTGAGGAAAGACTCCCTTATAATTCACCTCCTCCCAGCGATCCCTCTAATAATTCCCAATAGTACTGACGATGATGATGTTGATATAGTTGAAAGCTTCATAAAGATTTGCTGAAGAAAAGACATACATAATAATATTAGTAATAATAATAGTGTGAACTATGTCCCTGACACGCCTGTCAAGGCTTTACATGCACGACTCATCTAATCCTCACAACCACTGTGACGGGAGCTTCACACAGGACTCCCTCAGATTCCCCAATCCTGGCATTCATGCCTTGTATAATCCCCTGCCCTGAGTGTGAGCTGGACCAGAAGACTTAACTTCTATTGCAGAGAATACACAAAAGTGATGGGGTGTTACTTCTGAGATGAGGTTACAAACAACTAGGACGTCTGTCTTCCTGGCACTCTTTTGATCTCTCGTCCTCTCACTTGATCTCTTTGATGAACCGAGCAGACACGCTGTGAGCTGCCTTACGCAGAGGTACATGTGGCAAGGGACCAAGGCAAGTCCCCGGCCAACAGTTTGGGAGTAACTGAGACCTGTAACTCAGATCCAACAACCCTCAGGAATTGAATCCTGATAATACCCTCTTGAGTGAGCTTGGAAGCTTCAGCCTTAAAATAACTGCAGCCCCAGCTCACACCTTGATTGCAGCCTTGAAAGAGGCCCAGAATGAGAAGACCAAGGTACGACATGCCTAGATTCTTGACCTACAGAAACTGTGAGATGATAAATGCCATCCTTTCAAGCCACTACGTTTTGGGCTAATTTGTTACACAGCAATAGATAGCGAATATAACCACTTAGGTACTCTTACTATCCCATTTTGTAGTTGAGTACACCAAGGCCCAAAACGGCTCAGGAATTTCACATAAACTATGTAGCTAGGAAGCAGCAGAGCCAGGATTTGGACCCACGCAGTCTGGCTCCAGAATCTTCACTCTTGACCATGATGTGATGATAACAGGGGACGAATGGAGGAATGAACCGGTGGATGCTTTTCTCCCTTTCCTTATTGATGGGGACTGTTGCTCACCCCTGAGCATGATCTCATTATTTACCTCATCAAATGGCACCATCAGCCCCAGACAGAGCACTTTATTAAAAAGTAGTCTCGGGCTTCCCTGGTGGCACAGTGGTTGAGAGTCCGCCTGCCGATGCAGGGGACACGGGTTCGTGCCCCGGTCCGGGAGGATCCCACATGCCGCGGAGCGGCTGGGCCCGTGAGCCATGGCCGCTGAGCCTGCGCGTCCGGAGCCTGAGCTCCGCAACGGGAGAGGCCGCAGCAGTAAGAGGCCCGCGTACCGCAAAGAAAAAAAAAAAAAGTAGTCTCTGCAAGAGTGTCTACGTCTTGGTGAAGGTGATGTTTCCGTGGGAGGGACGGGAGCAATGCGTGGAAACAGACTGCATGAGTTGGGGAATGATGCACTTATGCAACAGCTGTGAGCTTGGAGCAGAAAGACTGTAACATCCTCAAGTGAAGTATTTGGTGTTATTAACTTTTGTATCCCCAGTGTTTCTAAAAAACGGTGTCCCTCTTTGAGGAATGAATGAGTGAATAAGTCAAAGGAAAAAATGAATGGATGAACGGATGGATGGATGCATAAAATGCATTTATGATGATTAGCATATGGATGTATTCAACCACGAGCCTCTTTAGTACCTAATTCATACATAAAATGATTATTCAAAGGCCAAAACCCTCCCTTCACTCTAAAACAACCAGAGGAAGGGGAAAAGGAAACTAACATTTACTGAGCACTTATTATGTTCCAGGCCACGTCTCGAAATCATACTTAACCCCCCCCAACAGTTTGACTGTAGAATTTCCACTCGGCAAAGGGGAAACTGAGACCCAAGCAGGTAACGTGGGCCTCCCCAGAGCTACACACAGTGTCAGACTTGTGAATCCATCGCTTCAGACTCCAGAGGCCATCTCTCTGCCTGTCCACTCATGCCTGCTGAATGAGTGGCTGGGGGAGGGCAGGTGTGTTCTTATTTAGAATGGAGAGTCCCATCCTGGTTTACTGACTGTAAGGGTACCGTCCGTGTATTTGTTCCGTCCACAAGAATTGACGGTGCAGGCACTACTCTAAACACCGGGGGCAGCGCGCTGGTTTGGGGGGGGGTTTGGGATGGAACTTTGCTCCCAGGGAAACTCAACACGGGTGCCTGGTCTCAGAGCATGTGACCAGAATAGCGCTCACACCAAATAATCAGCTCCTCTTCCCAGGATCCCAGAGGGTCTGAAACGGGCACCGCCTGCGCCTTATGGGTACAAGGTGAGCTCAAGTTCAAGTTCATGCTATGGCAACTTTCATTTTCCCTTAGGGAAAAGAAGGAAAAGGGCATGAAATGGCCGAGTCTGCAGTGGGCCAGCCTCCCACACGCATACTGTCTTGTTCAACTCGGACACGAGCTGACAAGTTACGACTGCCCTTGTTTTAAGGAGGAGAAAGTTGACACTAAGAGAGGCAAAGGGACTTGGCCCAGGTCACAGGTAGGAGGAAGAGGGTCTGGAATGAAATGAGGCCATATCGCTCTACAGCCTAGACTCGTAACCACAGTGCTGTGATGTCCACTGACTGCTTTGCAAAGCTCTTTTACACGCACGACCATGCCACCACCCCTACCGGTTCTGTACAGGTGAATTGTGGGCCCCCCCACCAGCCCAACAAGTTAGCACTATTTCTGAATGAATTCAGCTAGAAGCCTTCATGTGGCCAGGATCCCAGAACACTCCCTGTCTCAAGGAATAAAATATCTATTCAGGGCAGGAAACTACCTCTAAGCTTTGTGTTCCAAAGACTTTGGGGCCCATGGCATGGGAGCATGAGAGAAGCACTAAAAGAACACTAAATCAATAGTTAGTAATTCAAATATTGGGGTGGTAGGTGTATAATATACACGATGACCAGCAGTAGTAACAATGATCACTGGCAGTCATTCGAGCCTTCACTGGATACTAACTACCAGACACGATTCTATGCCTCTCACTTGTATTAACCCATTCATTCTACATAGCAATCTTGCTTCATGAATTTTAAAGTTGAGGAACTACAGTGCACAGAGGGGTTAAAGAACTAGGCCAAAGTCACACAGCCAGTGAGGGGCAGAGGCAGAATCTGAACCCCAGCAACTGGGATCTAGCATCCATATTCTTTTTTTTTCTAATTGAAGTATAGTTAATTTACAATGTCATGTTAGTTTCAAGTGTACAACAAAGTGATTCAGTTATACATGCATATATATATACATATTCTTTTTTAGATTCTTTTCCACTATAGGTTATTACAAGATATTGAATCCAGTTCCCTGTGCTCTACAGTAAGTCCTTGGAATCCATATTCTTAAATAATACATTACACCACTTATCATTATTATGAATACAGGAAGGAAAGTGTGTGTAGGACAACAGAACACAAATGAAATTAACCAACACCTGCCAATCAACCTCAGTGAATGAGTGGGCGTGACGGGGAAAGGGGCGAATTGGAGCGCTCATGCCTCATCTAAAGGCGCAGCCCCTGTTCATCTCCCACTGCTGGCGGGCTGTAGAGGAGATGGCTGCTGTGTTTCCAGACGTCCTGCTTTTCCAGATTTGAGTGGAAATTTCCAGATTGTAGATGCTGGTGCTGTGCTAGCCACGTGGGATACACGCTCAGGCCCCAAGTGCCTGCATGCTGCCCGTTTGCAGCTCATCCTCTGGTCTCAGGCCATGAGCCTCAACTTCATCAGGCGATCCTTCCAATTCTGATTATGGGAGTTAAAGTCTGCCCCATTCAGCCTCCATCCCTCTCTTTCCGTTCCCTGACAGAGCCGCCCACTTCTCCTGTAATCACTGAGGTTAATCCCTCTTCCCTCTGACAGCCCTTCACATATTTTGACCATTGGCATGCTTTCTGAGCTGACAAAAATCTTATCTCATCTAACAGGGATGATAAAGCCGGTACCGTATTCACAGGCAGATTAGAGCAGCTGAGGGTCACTGCCTCTAGGGCAACTCTGCCAGCCTCACCTGGCCCCAGGCCTGCCCTAAGGCAGGCACAGAGGCTTGGAGCCACAAACTACCCCCAGGGCCCCCAACCCGATCACTGGGTCAGATGTCTCAACCTTATCTTCTTCTTCTTCTCACCTGAGTCCAAGAGGTGATTCTCAGATTAACCCATCGAAATTAGGGCAAACCAGTGATACCCTGGTTATGATTTGCATCAGGAAGAGTCTCAAGAGAAATACTAATAATGGTTACCTCCTGCTAAGAGATAAAATTAGCGGGCAACTTTCTTAAATTCTCTTTTTGCAATTCCTAATTTTTCTAAAAGAATATTGTATGTTTTATATTATAAAAGTAAAATATTTCAAATTTTTGATTTTAAAATAAGAACTATAGGGCTTCCCTGGTGGCGCAGTGGTTGAGAGTCCGCCTGCCGATGCAGGGGACGCAGGTTCGTGCCCCGGTCCGGGAGGATCCCACGTGCCGCAGAGCAGCTGGGCCCGTGAGCCATGGCCGCTGAGCCTGCGCGTCCGGAGCCTGTGCTCCACAACGGGAGAGGCCACAACAGTGAGAGGCCCGTGTACCGCAAAAAAAAAAAAAAAAAAAAAAAGAGTGCAGGCTCTGGAACCAGCCCGCCTGCTGTCAAAAACCACTTCACCTTTTCCTAGCTATGGGACTTGGAACAGGTATTTAAATATGCCTCAGTTTCCCCCTCCGCAAAATGGGACATCATAGGGTTGCCATGAGCATCGTTATTAGTTGAAACACGTCAAGCACTTAAAACAGCGTCCGTCACATGGTAAGTAGCCAATGCTGTATATACTTTCATGATGAGAGGATTTGTGACATATTTTTTTCCCAATGTTCTCTAATCTCGTTATATTGAATGGTCCATTTTCAAGAGCATCCCTTAAATCCTGCCCACAGAGCACACCAAGTCACCTCACCAGCTCCTCCCCACCCACGCATCAGCAGGTCCCCCACATGGCTGTCCTGACTCAGCCAAAAGACCTCAGGTCTACAAAGGACAAGGATGTAGAGCTAAACCGGAAGGACGTTTGCGTCCAGCATTACACCACTAAATTCTTTGACGATTCTGAGAACAGAATGCTGATGAAATCCTTATGGGAGTACATGCAGGTACATGCAGTCTTTCCAGGAATAGGAAATTCTTAGGGCAGACAGAGATAATAAAAGCAGCTCTGGACACGAAATTAGAAGGGCAAGTCTGAGGTCCAGCTGTATCCATAACTGGCTGAGGTTTCTTTTTCTAGAAGATGGTGGGAATAGCCCCAGGATTCCGGGGACGAACATGCTGAGATTGGCCACAGGGAGCAGCATCTGAGATAATCGAAGACGCTCAGGAGAGGGGAGACAGTCCAGGAGCCGGCAGAGGTGAACTGTTACAGACATGATGTTTAGCAAGCAGAAGAATGAAGACCCTGAGTTGGGCAAAGGAAGGGTGGACATGGTCAGCCTCGCCTGGGGAGGGGTATTACGGTTCATGAACAAAATCCGGAAACGAAAGATTCAAGCTGTGCTGCGTGTCTCTGCTTGCAATTTGGGGTACAGAGGTGACGTCAATGTAACATCAAGAAAGGGATTTTGCAAAAAAAAAAGAGAAAGAGGAATGAAGGAAGGGAGGGAGGGAGGGAGGAAGGGATTTTACATTTGTTCAGAAGTCCACCTTTGCTTTCTAGACCACACTTGATTTTTATTCCTATTGCTACTGCTGCCCCAGAATTTCTCCCTGGCATTCTCTCTGGTTTTTTGGTTTTTTTTTTTGCGGTACGCGGGCCTCTCACTGTTGTGGCCTCTCCCGTTCCGGAGCACAGGCTCCGGAGGTGCAGGCCCAGCCGCTCTGCGGCATGTGGGATCCTCCCGGACAGGGGCACGAACCCGCGTCCCCTGCATCGGCAGGCGGACTCTCAACCACTGCGCCACCAGGGAAGCCCCATTCTCTCTGTTTTGATAGGACTACACTTCCCTCTGCATCTCAGGTGGAAGAAGGAGTAATAGTAGTTGTAGTCACAGCATCTACTGAGTGCTTATGTGCTGGACAGTGTTCGAAGTGATGGTACACACGTTAACTGATTTAGTCACAGCAACCGTATGAGATAGTGTGGGAGAGATTCTTAGTGTTCACCAACGACCCCTCCACATCTCCCAGCCTGCCTGGGTTTGGTCAGCCATGACTCTCATTCTGAAAGGAGTAGGACAATGTGTCACCCCAGGCTCAGGTACTCAGTGCCCATCTTGCCTTCCCCATGCTTTCAAGGCTGGATTTCAGGGCTATGAATTCCAGAGTGGTAGAACCAAATGATGGACACAGCTGGATCCCTGAGTCACTGCTTGGAGGAGAGCCATTCTGGAAAGATGTGAGACCCTCATCGGTTTGTATGAGGAAGAAATGTTTAATATGGATGGGCACTGATATTTGGGTTTGTTTTTATGGAAGCTAGCATGAATTGATGACTCTGACAAAAACAGGTAGAGACTGTCTTCATGCCCACTTTACAGATGAGACCACTGAGGCAAAAAAAAGGATAAACCATATGTCCACGGTCAAAACTAAGGAGTGGTAGAGCTGAGACTGAACCCAGATGAAGTGAGCTCTAGAATCTATGCTCTTCCTTTTTTTTTTTCTCACTTTGTTCATGGTTTTTGTGGCTCTCTTCATATTTTCCAGGATGGGTATCATCTTGTACCAGTTCCAAGAGTTAAAGTGAAACCGAGGGGGGACATCCATCCTTTTTCCTGGATATTCGGGAATAAAATCTATGAAGCTCTACCTTTTGTCCTCCCTGGTATACATGAGAGCTTCCTCTCTGGGTATACATGAGAGCTTCCTACACCAGAAATTTTCCTGAAGATGCTATATTGACTGTGTTCAAGAACCATTTGTCTGTAATTCCTTTCTTTTTATAATCACATACTATAGTCACACCTGGCTAAAGAGAGAATTAGTGACGAATAACCTTGCAAATCTCAAAGCCTAATGAGTTTTATTTTCTAAATATCAACACCACCATCATATCTTGCAACTCGTTTCACAGTTTAAAGAGCAAATATCCATATATAATTGGGAGCGAGGAGGTGGTACAGCAAGAAAGTTAATGGCATTAACTTTTTAAGTCAAAGAAAACGATTTCTTTGTCTAACTCTTTCATTTACTCCTGTGTGACCAGACATAAGTACGTAATCCATGCATCCATTTATTCCTCTTTAATAACAGATATTTATCTCACCAGGTTGCTGTGATAATTCAATAAAATAATGCTTTGGACTCCTAGATTTGAATGAAGAGTAAGCTGAGGGCAAAAAAATGCAGTGTGCAAAGACGTATTGCCCCTTCCTCTAGGTAGGAAACATACCCTGTGTAGTTATTATTAATTCCAATTTTCATTATTCCTTGAGGGCAGGAAATACATCATGTTCATCTCTGTGGGCCCCTTGTCTATCAAAAGTGTAGGACAAAATAAGTGTTCAGGGCTTCCCTGGTGGTGCAGTGGTTGAGAGTCTGCCTGCCGATGCAGGGGACGCAGGTTCGTGCCCCGGTCCAGGAAGATCCCACGTGCCGCGGAGAGGCTGGGCCCGTGAGCCATGGCCACTGAGCCTGCGTGTCCGGAGCCTGTTGATAAGCGTGTCCACATCATGGTTGGCTTGGGGACCAGGAGCCTCATCTTTCTAATCACTTCTTATCACCATTCAATACATGCCTGGCTCCCAAGGAGACAGAATAAGTATGTGTTTGACAGATTCCAAGACACCTACTGGGGCACATTTGCAAATGGGTGTGGTTACTGTACATCCACTAATAGATTAGCTTAAGAGAAGCCATCTTGTTCTCTTCTCTCTTCCAACCCTGTGGAAGATGGAAGATGCAGTAAACTGTCCCAGGGACTGTTCTGAGGCCAGTCCTCTCATATTCGTCCTTCTATGTGTCAAAATGTATATGTTTCGCCGCCTGCCGATGCAGGGGACGTGGGTTCGTGCCCGTCTGGGAACATCCCACGTGCCGCGGAGCGGCTAGGCCCGTGAGCCATGGCCACTGAGCCTGCGCGTCCGAGCCTGTGCTCCGCAACGGGAGAGGCCACAACAGTGAGAGGTCCGCGTACCACAAAAAAAAAAAAAAAAAAAAGGAAAATGTATATGTTTCGGACTATAGGAAGAGGCAGCATAGGGAGGGAGGAGAAAAGTGCAGGCCAAACGCATCAGTTTAATTCTTCAATGTGAATTCTCAGCAGTGAATTTGAGGATTAAGCCCCGTTAGCAATGGTCACCCAAGTTTCCTCTAGACAAAGTTTCATGTTCGCTTCAGGAACTCGTGTAGAGGAGCATTGGGCTGAGCAAGGTAAGTTAACACATGTCACTCTGACTTTTAACATTTATTGTCTCATTTGCAACTTCTCAACAACTCTGCCTTTTGCCAATATTACTGAAATGCTCCCCTTTATAAGACCTGGAGGCTTTGGCTTTGATATATAACATCACTGGGCCAAGATAACAGGGCAAGTTTGTAGCCAAGGTGGGCAGGGACTCAGACCTTCAGAATTCACCCCCAAAGAGTTTGAAGCACAGTTCTCCCAGAGTTTATTCTAATAGTCTCATAGACTATGCGGCTTATTCTAATAGTCTGCTGGACCAGAGAATGAGGGCCCCTCCCTCATTTATTTTATTTAGAAGAAATGTAGCATCTGAGAAGCACCAATGACCATGAATCCTACAGAGTCATGTCAGGAGTTGGGTTGAGCCCCAGTACTATATATTTTCCACTCTCCATCATGATGTCTATTTTTTAAGGTCCTGGCTCCCCATCCCCAGACAGGGGCCCTGTCTCTGGGTTCTCCTGGTAGATTCTATTTCCAAAGATGGAAGCAGCCATGGCACCTGTTCCATGGGTTCTTCTGCAATGTGATCTTGTCACTTACCCACCTAAGAGACAGAGTCAATTTATTTGCCCCTTGTCTTGGGGCTGGCCCTCTGACTGCTTTAATCCATAAAATATAGTAGAAGTGACATCAGAGCTCAGATATTAAGAAGGTCTGGCAGCTTCTGCTTTTGTGTAAGAGGTCTGGCTACTCTGAGACCTCAGCATTAGGAGAAGCCCATGCCAGCCAGGAGGGGAAGCCACGTGGAGGGCACTGTCCTGTTTCATCCGAGCTCCAGCCAAGAGCCAGCACTGGTTTGACAGCCTCGCGAGTGAGACCATCTTAGAAGCAGACTCCTAGCCCCAACGAGCCAGCTCAGTTGATGCCACGTAGATAGATCAAAAAAGAGTCTTCCTATCTGCACTCTGCTTGATTTTAAGACTCATAAACAGAAGTATGATTGTCACTGAAGCCACTAAACTTGGAGGTGGTTTGGCAGCAAAGACAGCCAAGAGTTTCCATGGCATCTCCCCCATCAGAGAGGTTACTATTCTGAACATTGATTATTGTCTCATTAGGTATCTCTCCCTAATCTGACTCTCTAGGGCCTGCTCCCTGTGGAGTACTGAGAGTCCAGAACAGTGCCTGACACACAGTAGGCATGCAGAGAGTCCTCTCAGAAGGAAGTAGATGGTGGCTTTGAACCAGGCTGTGCTCTGTCTAGCCTGCAGCCGACACACCTGCAGTGATGCTGCCCGGCTGCACCGCGGAAGGAGACCCCAAGAAAGAGTCTACCCATCCGTCTCCACATCTACCTGCATCTCAGAATTCACAGCAGCTCCCAGAAAACACTAAACTGAACCAAACGACGAGCTTCCTTCCTTCACGTGGTTGTTTTATGACAAAAGTGCTTGTGTTAAGAGGGCTGTGGAAGGTTTGCTGATTTTTCACCGGCTACATAGCTTCAGATAAAATTTAATTAAACAGATCCCTGCAGTCCTATGCCCACTGTCCCAGATCGAGTCAATTATTTTCCTTTTCTGGCCTTTACGAGAGAAGATGCAGGGGAAGGGGCTGAAGCTGGGGACGTGCGGTGTGACAGACACAGGAGGGCTTCTCTCCAAAGGAGGAGTTAGAGGGGTCTGTGGGAGGGCCAGTAGTGGGAACCCTGGCCAGCTCTGGCCACAGAATTCTCCAGACCCCTCATTCTCTGAGCTCCTCTCATCCTCACCAATACCAGCCAAATCTGGGCTCTGATGGTCTCTCTACGGAAATATGGCCATAGCCTCCTTGTTTCCAGTTTCACCCAGATCCAACATCAAACCCACACTTAAATCAGTTCCCCTCCCCTCCTTTTTTTCCTTTTTTTTTTTTAAGACACAAACCTAATCACACCATCTCTTGCTCCTGGAAGGCATCCACAGGAAATTAAAGTCTTTCATATTCTGACCTTGCTGTTTCCTCTTCAGGCCTCCTATAGCTAAGGTGGGTGGGGATGGGACAACATCCCAGGGGAAGGCAGAGTGGAAACCCAGGCAGAACCCTCACACTTGATGACACTTCTCAGCCACTGGACCAACTTCGGGTAAGGCAATTAAATATTTTTAGTGTCCATGCCTCCAAATATGTTGTTGCACTGAAACCTTTACTGCTACTATCAATAATAATAACACACATATAATGAATTGTGGGACGAATTGCTTTGCCAAAGGAAATTGGCTACCACGTTGGCTTAGATCAACCAAGCTTTATCACCATGGCTTGACCTCCCAGAAATGTTACCATTTCTCCCCAAACAAGATTCTATAAACCTGGAGAAAAGGAGAGCAACTTTTGGCTAGGCTACCAACACAGTCTGCCATAGCCTTAAAATATGAACAAGATTTTGACAAGGACGGTAGAAAAGATAAGGTGTCTGGACAGAGGCCTCAATATGCACAAAAGCCTGGGGCTGTGTGAAGAATGGAGAAAAGTCTAGTGCTACGGGAGCATGGGTGGGTTGTGGCTTCTCTAACTCCTTCAGGTGAATTTAGTAACCCTTTCCTCTATACGACACCTTAAAGTACGCATGTCATTACAATATAATTGAGTCCATTTTCCCCAAGACACTGCAAAGTACAGCACCACGTCCTATTCATCTTATTCCTGTTCGTATCATCTTCCACTATTCAGTGCCTAAAACATACTAATCATTCCAATAAATGCTTGTTGAACAAACACACAAATGACATTATCTCATTAGAAGTGCCCTGGGAGTAAAATAAATCGGACAGAGAAAGACAAATACTGTATGTTCTTCACTTATATGTGGAACCTAAAAACAAAATAAAACAAAACCACCACCAAACTCATAGAAAAAGAGATCAGACTTGTGGTTACCCGCTGCGGGGGGTGGGAAAAGGGGAAATTGGAGGAAGGTGGTCAAAAGGTACAAACTTCCAGGTATAAGGTAAATAAGTACTAGGGATGTAAAGTACCAATGATGGCTATAGTTAACATGCTGTATGTTATATATGAAAGTTGTTAACAGACTATATACAAGAGTTCTCACCGGAAGGAGATTTTATTCTTTTCTTTCTATTGTATCTATATGAGATGATGGATGTTAACTAAACCTACTGTGGTAATCATTTCACAATATACGTAAATCAAACCATCATCATGCTTATATCTGAAACTTATACAGTGACACATGTCAATTACTTCTCAAGACTGGAAAAGAAAAGAAGTTCCCTGGGAGTATATCTGCCACTGGACAGCCTGTGGCCAAACTCTTAGAGCCCAGGGACTGGAGGGATGCCCACACCAGAGACAAATACACTTCGCACGTTCATCTATTTACAGAGCCATTGTAAATATTCCTAGTGGGAAATGCACCGTAAATGCTCACAGAAAAGGCAACTGCTTACAGCTCTGGACTTGTATGGGCTTCCTAGGTACAAACTATCAGTGAATGAACACTTGCACTAAGAAAGAAGGGAAGCTTGACCACGGTGGATTGGAAATGCATTCTGAAGGCTATAAAGTTACAAACGAAGTTCATTACACCTTTAGGACAGTTTGCAGAGCCTGTCTTGTCTAGTCTCGTGGCCCAGTGCCATAACCCTCTACAGCAACCCTGACCATTTGCCAACCAGCCTCTGTTTGATCAACTGCAGGGTGGGGGCCAAGGCTACCCGGTCACAGGTTTAGCAGGTCAAGAAGAGGAGCTGTGAGTGGCAAGGGAGGGAAGGAGTAAGCTTTTCAGAAATGCCTTGCTCTGAGTCTCTCTCATGGGGACCAACCATTCCCTGGCCTGGCCCTGGCCTTACAGAGTTTCTAGAAGAGCTGATCCTGTCCTTTGCTACAGACCTCTGACTCAGCTCCTCATGTCGCCTTTTTATGAAAATGATCTATTTCACAAGCACATTCACAGCTTCATCCCATCCCAGGTTTCTGTCTTTGCCAAGACTCAGGCTCTTGGGCATTATACTTCAATTGCTTATAGGATAAGATTTCTAAACTTTTCACCATGACACAGAGGTTAAGAGCTGGGGAGCTGGAAACAGACTGATAAGGGTTCAAATCCTGGCTCTTCCTTTAATGTTTTCTCACTTATTCATCCATTCAAGACATATTTTCGAAGTGCCTGCCATGTATCAAACACCCTACTAGGTACCAGGCAAGAAACAGGCCAGAAAAGGTCATAAAACTTACCTTTGTGTGTGTATGTATGTGTGTGTGTGGGAGCTGGGAGGGTGGGACTGGGTAGATAATAACAAGTAGACTCAAATATCATATGTTTAATATGTGCTAGTTATCTCTATTACCATTTTAATTATCATCATCGTCATCATTTAATCCATCATTTGGGATTAGGTTTGGCTGTGAGTGATAGAAAACCCAACAATGGCTTAAACAAGATAGATTTTTTTTTTCTTTGACCTAAACTCTAGAGGTAAGCTGCCCAAGCCTGGTGTGATGGTGCCACAGTCAGCAGGGTCTAAGGCACCTTCTTTCGCTTTGCTCACCATGTTTAAACTCTTGGTCTAGAGCATCCCATAAATATTCACCATTACAAACGTGCTGACAGCTCCTGACTGCAAGCACCTGAGACTCTCAGAGTGTTTGGTCCACATATGAAAGCCTGGAAGTGCTAGGGAAGTAATGTCTCCAAGAGCAGCCCTCAACGAATGGCAAACAGGTGTTGGTGTATAAATACCCCAGCTCCCCCACCTTTCAAGTAGAATGTCTCTAAAGCATGTGTTACCCAATTTCCTCGAGTTTTCCAGCAGGATGGAGCCACCATAATTCATTCATTAGCACACCCTACACTAGCTTCCTTCCCTTCCTATCTCAGGTCCCCATCCCCTATCAGTGCTTCCTGGGATTACTCGGCACATAAATAACTTGCTCGCGAATCTCTGACTGAGAGTCTGCTCTTCAGGGAGAACCTCATCTAAGACATGGCCTAAAATGGCCACTTATGCTCCGCCCATCTCATCCACATCCCAGCCAGCAGGAAGGAGGAAGCAGTGAAAAGGGGTGAGCCTCTCTCTTTAAAGAACATTTCTTGGGAATTCCGCAGGATACCTCTGTTTACACCCCATTCATTGGGTAGCGAAGGCAGCTGGGAGATTTAGTTCTTATTCTGAGTGACTGCATGCCCTGTGAGATCGGGCATTCTATTACTAAGGAAGGAGGGGTAAGTGGCTCGAATAAGCCAGCTTGTCAGTGTCCAGGGGATAGGAAAGGCAGAGCCTTGTGGTGTAGGCTGAGGACCCACAAGCAGGTGTCTGGGTTCCTGATCAACCATAAATAGCATTTCACAGACACCTTAGTGCCTGCCTCCCCACCTGCTCCCCAGCACAGTCTAAGCAGAACTTAATCTCTCCAATCCTGGGAGAAAAGTCAGGACGTAGCTACATCAAACCATGCCAGGATACAATCTGTATATTAAAATCACTCGAGCTGGCTTTTCCTTCACCTTAATTTTAGATAAATAACAAGCGGCACAAAAGACCCCAGCCCTCAAAGTGCTGAGATGATTCATAAAGAGGCATGACAGATGCATTAAAGAAGATGTGGGATGACACATGGCTAATGACAAATGAGTGGTCCAGGGGTGAAAGCCATAGTGGGAAGCTCTACGGACACTGCAAACCCATAAAATACCAGGGATGCAGGGAGACGGGGAGGTTTAAGAAAACATCCACTGCACGCTTACTGCATGCAACAATGAGCTGTCTGAAGACATGTAAACTTCCCAACCAGTCTATGAGGTAGGTTTCATTACTGGCACCATTTTAATATTATTTTTTTGGCCTCACTGCGTGGCCTACGGGATCTTAGTTGCCCAACCAGGTATGGAACCTGTGCCCCCTGCAGTGGAAGCATCGAGTCTTAACCACTGGACCGCCAGGAAAGTCCTCTGGTACCATTTTAAGGGTGAAGAAGCGGGCTTCCCAGGTGGCGCAGTGGTTGGGAGTCCACCTGCCGATGCAGGGGACATGGGTTCGTGCCCCGGTCCGGGAAGATCCCACATGCCGCGGAGCGGCTGGGCCCGTGAGCCATGGCCACTGAGCCTGCACGTCCGGAGCCTGTGCTCCGCAACGGGAGAGGCCACAACAGTGAGAGGCCCGCGTACCGCAGAAAAAAAAAAAAGCAGCTAAGGCTTTGATAGACAGAATAACTTGCCCCCCAGTCACACAGCCAATGAGAAAGATTGAGAAAAATATTTTTAAAATGTGAATAATAATACATATTCTAGCTCTTTTTTTATGTACCAGGCACTGGGGCTGAGTACCTGTCATGCTTACACAATTGAAGCCTCCTCACAATAGCCCTTGAGGTAAGAATGACTGTTATTCCCATTTTACAAATGAAGAAACTGAGGCTGAGAGAGAGTTAAAAGCTTGAACAGAGTGACACCAGGATTTAAGAGACCAACTCGTCCAACTGCCAATCAGATGCCTGAATCCTCTTTATGGACGTGTCTGCCTGTGGTTACAGGGCCATCGGCTAAAATGCCCCGTGTCAGAGAACACACAGCCTCCTGGACCCATCTGTTCCTTTCCTGGAGGAAGCCAGCTGAACAGTCACTGCTTCTGACATCCTGGACTCTGACCCCCACGTGAAGGACCATTTTTTCTTCTTTGGCCACACCACACAGCATGTGGGATCTTAGTTCCCCGACCAGGGATCGAACCTACACCCCATGCAGTGGAAGCTCAGAGTCTTAACCACTGGACCGCCAGGGAAGTCCCAAGGACCATTTCTTATACTGAGTAGCCCACCCAAAAGTTTACCCTAGGACAGAGCTTGGAAAACTTGTTCTGTGAAGGATCAGAGAGTAAATATTTTCAGCTTTATCACCCACATCGTCTCTGTCACCACTACTTAGCTCTGCCACTGTAGCTCAAATGCAGCCAAAGACAATACATGAACCAATGGGCATGGGTGTACCCTAAGAAAACTTTACTTATAGATACTGAAGTTGGCATGCCATGTGATTTTCACATATCACAAAATAGAATTCTTATTTTGGTTTTTTCCCCCAACCATTTAGAAATGTAAAAAGCATTATTAGCCCATGAATACTAAATCAGGCAGCAGCCCAGACTTGACTTTTGGGCTCTAGTTTGCCAATCGCTGGCCTAGGATCTAGGAAACTATCTGGACAAAAGTGGTACTTAGGAGCTCTGGTTTCCCTCCCCACATACAACAGTGCAGAAAGATACAATGCATTGCTTTTTTATAAAGTGGCAAATGGTTAGAGAATTGGAGTATAATTTGGGGCCGGCCCACCTCAAGTTCAAGGGCTAACCTGAAGTTTAGCCTGCAACCTGAAGGCTAGAATGGAAAGTAGAACCCGTATAGTAAGAGCCCACATCGCCTCGCTAAGCAGGTTGAACTTTTTTTAAGTTGCCATTAGGTGCGTAGTACCATGTGACAGTTCCTGGGATTAGTGGGCTTGTGTTCTATTGCTGCGTATCTCCATCATGACACAGTTAGGAATATCTTCTTATCCCCACTTCACAGGTAAGGAAACCAAAACTCAGAAGGGTTAAGCGACTTGCCCAATATCCCCCAGCAAGCAGAAGGAATTCACAGGCAGAGGTGCCTGATGCCAGTTTCTAAGCACTGCGGATCCTACACAGGACGAGCAGCTAGGTGAAACACTTCCCCCGGAACGACTGGCTGGCGGTGGCTCCAAGCTGGTCTGCTGTACATTTGTTGCCTCAGGCCTGATCTAGGAACATCCACCGCTGATATCAGTCTCTAATCTAAATCCCCTCTCAGCTTCCAGAGCTACCCAGAACCAAGTGATGCTGGAAGGCCTACGTCTTAGCAGCAGGCGGGCGTCAACCTTACAGAGGGAGGGATTAATTAGAAGACTCAGTGGGATGCCCCTTGCATAATAGAATCCATGCTTCCTACAAAAACGACTTGTGCTTGGAGTCTACTTGCTGCTCAGGACAAGGAGTGCCCCCCGTAGGGTAGGGGCAAAGGAGTTGATCCATACGCAGTGTTTTCAATAATAACGGCAAGAGTGATCAAAGCTGGCATCGTGGAAGACCTTTCCTCATGCTGGGCTTGGGTCAAGAGGCATCACATATATTACTTTACTTAATCCTCAGGACAACTCTAGGAGGTGGGTCTTACCGCACTTATTTGCAGATGAAGGAACTGAAGCAGCTCAGCTGATCAAGGCACCACGCTGAGAAAGAATGTTGACTCCAGAGCCCATGCTCATGTGCCTACGGGGCTCTCGGGAAGGCAGTCCCAAGGAGTCAGTCTGGACCTTTATCCTCCTTTGGCTCGCAGTGGTTCGACGGCCACTGACCCAGATATGTTTGAAATGACCCAACAGAACTGCTTTAAAAATAAATATTTCAAGGAGGAAGGGCAAGATAAGGGTATAGGATTAAGAAATACAAACTGCTATGTGTAAAACCGATAAGCAACGAGGATATAGTGTACAGAACAGGGAAAATACAGCCATTACTTTGTAATAACTTTAAATGGAGTATAATCTATAAAAATATTGAATCACTACGCTGTACACCTGAAACTAATGGAGTACTGTAAATCAACTGTACTTCAATGTAAGTTCAAAAACTATTTACAATAAAATAAAAAAAAACCAAGGGAATCGCCTGGTGGTCCAGTGGTTAGGACTCTGCGCTTTCACTGCTGAGGGCCTGGGTTCAATACCTGGTTGGGGAACTAAGATCCCGCAAGCCACGTGGTACAGCAAAGTAAATAAACAAATAGCGTTTACGCAGCGGAACAATGTTTTCAAATAAACATTTCAGGCAAAGAGTAGCCAAACCCATACAGCATCAAACAAGAAATTTTATAGGCATCATTTGTTATTCATCTGGTCATCCATCCATTCATCTGTCCAAATATCTGTCCATCCAACCGATTAATCAACCATTCATTTAAACATATAATCAGTATTGCCCGGGTGTCCCCTCTTAGTCAGGCCCTGAAGAGGGAAAGTAAAATGATGAATAAGACCTATTCTCAGCCCATGCACAGGGGTTAACATTTTACAGGGGCCACATTCCTGAGTGTGTCCACTCAAGGCCAGGGGGTCCGATGGGTCATCTACCTGGATAGGAATGAATCTGTGTTCCCGGACTACTTCCACATCTCTTCCCTCCAGCCCACTGCCCTCACTGGTGCCAAAGCCATTATGCCCTAAAAGATCAGAATTTGGGTCAGTGAATAGATGTCACAAGTTGGTAAAACCAAGGTACTTCATGACGCTGTAAAGAATTCTTAATCTGAATTGTCCTGCAAAGGGATATGCACTAGGGGGCACCGGTTTCTTTGGGGTTATTCAAGGAGACTCTGATGACCACCCCAATGCACAAGATTCTCTCCTTGACCAAACCTGGGTCAAGTTCCTCTGAGCTCCATTTTGACAAGATCCAACCTTGGGCTCTATCCTTGGCTCTTTAAGCCCAGTTTTAGCAAGAATTCTGCAGGGTCAGTTTAGCAAAAATCTCCCACCCTTGATATCTGACTGGATTCCTCTTCCCCCACCCTCAACCTCTTATCACCCCACCTGTCTTCAGCAAGAATCCCGCTGACTCAGTTTCGCCAGAATGGCACTTAGCCCTGAGGTCTCCTCTAGTGATTTTCCATCCACTAACCTCCACCTCGATTCTTGGCTATAAATCCTTACTTGTCTTTTGTTGTACTGGGAATGGAGCCCAGTTCCATACTGAAGTCTCTCTTCCCCTAATGCAATGGCCCCTGAATAAAGTCTGCATTCACCACTTTAAGTACTGTTTGGCTCTGCTCTGTTTTGACACATGGATGGCATGGAAGGAAGGTCCACATGGAAAAGATTCATTTGTTCTCTCAAAAACAACTCACTAGACGATACCTGCTCTGAAAAGCAATGTATCCCAGTGGTTGCTGAGGCAGAGGGAGTAACAAATACCATCTGGACATGGAAAGTCTTTGGGCTGATTGTCAACTCAGTACTCTCATCCTCAGATTCCTGCTTTTATTAACTGGCAAGGTACTGAATCTTTCTTTGCTTCAGTTTCTTCAACGGGAAAATAGGCCTAATAAGAGCATCATTGCAGAGAGATGTGAGGATCAAGTCAGGTGATGATTCAGGTGATGATCGTCAGGTGGCTGACACAGCAATGCTCAAAAGATACCAGCAATGATAACCATTGCTACGAATGGTAACTAGTCATGTAACTAGCAGTAGTCATTAATATTAGGTGTGAGAAAAGTGACTGGGTGATGGAGGTATATAGCATTTGAAGTCAGAGAACATTTATGCAGTGCATGCAATTTTACACAATCCCTAAACTCAAGAATCAATACAAGTAATTAGAACAAGGGGGTACAGAGTGATCAATGCTACGAGAAGGCAGCAGCAGCAGAAATTATTTCCAGCTTGGGGGATAACAGGTCTCCAAAGAATGAGGTGATGTTTGGGATCGTGGCAGGACTAGAATTTATCCATGAAGAGGGGTCTGGAGGGCATTTCAAGAGGAGAAGCACAGGACACACGCAGAGAACCACAGACACACCATGTTTCAAAGCTAACACTGGCCATCATTCTTCATCCACAAGCCTAAAATCCAAAATGCTCTGAAAACCAAAATATGTTTATAACTAATTTTTGTGACAAAACCTGAGCGGATCTGATACAAAAGTGTTCACCTTTTTTGTTTTTCCATTTTGTGTGAATGATGTTTCATGGCAGAATATTCAAGATTTTGGTTACAAGTTTTTGCTCCAGAACCCACTGGGGATGTAATGTATTTACTATATTGTGTGTGTATCACATTGCCTTTCTAAAACAGAAATAACTCTAAATTTCAAAACATGTCTGGTTTTCAGTAAAAAGATATGAAGCTATACTAACAATCCCTAATATCTGTGGAGCACTTCTTATATTCAAGCACTTCTCTAAACACTTGACTAAGTTAATCCCCCTAATGCAGGTAAGTACTGTGATTTTCTTTTTTTGCATGGATAAGAAAACTGATGCACATGGTGGTTACTAACCTGCCTGGACTCACACAGCTAAAAAGTCTCAAAACCAGGATCAAAGCCACAAAGCCTTGCCTCAAAACCTTTCTCTATTCTTAAATACCACACTCAACCACATCTACACGCTATAATCAAGAGCAAGTGTGGTTGACTTATTATTTATTCATAATACTTTCCTTCCTCGTTCTCCTCCCTCCATGCCTTCTGCTTTACAGAAGGATTCTACTTCCCACTGCATTGAGGCTGGACTGCTTTAGCCAATGAAATGTTAGTAGAGGTGGCATAAGTAGAGGCTTTAAATGTGCTTTTGTGGTTTGGCTTGGCCTCTCATACTCTCATGATTTATTATGGAAAAAGCATGCTCCAGGTAGCTGAATGCATCTCAGAATAAGGGACAAGTACACTAGACCTCTACCTAACCCAGAGCCTGAGGCAGAGCTACCTTTGCCAACTCACAGACTCATGAAGGAGAAAAAGCAAAATGCTTGTTGCTGGAAGCCACTGAGATTTGGGGACTGTTTGTTACCCAGCATTATCATAGCAATAGCAGACTCATTTCAACTGCTCAGCATTTCCTGAGATGAGGATTTAAAGCCGATGAGGATTCATCCATAATGGGAAGAATCCTAAAAGTAATGTTAAAGATTTTGGATCCCATCCCAAAAGCAACGAAGAAGCATAAAATGCTTCTAGGCAGAGGCATAAAATGATATGACTTCTATTATCTACATCGCAACAGAGTCATCTGTTACACAGAATGAGTCACTACCTCCATCCCCCATCACCACACATACACTTACCTCATACCTGTCAACAGCTTTCCATTGGTCTTAGGATAAAACCCCAAATCCTTAATCTCTGGCCCCTGCTCAGCTCCCAAACCACATCTCGCCCCATGCTTCCCCTCACACTGTGCTCTAAGTCCACTGTCCTTTTTTCAGTTCTTTGAAAGTGATCACTCCTTTTCACCACAGGATCTTTGCATACACTTTTCGTGCTGCTAGAAAAACTCTTTCTCTAATTTTTTGCCTACTTTACTCTCAGCTTAATTGTTGCTTCCTTCTGGAAGCCTTTCCTGAGCTCTTTGGTAAGTCAATTTCCCCTGTTATAGGTGCTCTTAGCGCCATGCGTTTCTCTTTTATTTCACTTATTATAGCTGTAGTTTCACATTTGTTCATAAACTTTGATTAGTGTCCCTCTCTGCCACTAAATTGTCGACTTCCTCAGAGCAGTTACAGGGTCTTTTTCTCCCCCTTATCTTTGTATACCCAGCATTAGCACAGTTCCTGATACGTGACTGATGCTCAGTAAAATTTGCCGAATGAAAGAATGCTGTTGGATGATAGCTCAGACAGCAGTGAGGGCAATGGATTATTTTGGTTGCCTACAGCACACAAGAACAGAACTAATCCTTCTTTCTTGCATCAGCCCTTTCACCTCTCGCTTGCTTTCTCTGAGAGCTGGCCAAGACAGACCTGTCACAAAGCAAGAGTGTGGCGGAAATGCATTATCAATCTGTTAGGACCAACGGGGAAATAGGACCTCAACGCAGTGCAATATGGTCCATCTATGTGGCAGGTGTTCATCCTGTATCCCCCAACATCACACTGTCATTTTACAATCCAAAAGACTCCCATAACTGGAGGAGGATGAAACACCTGGATGCTGCAAACGCTCTCGACAGGTTGTCTATACCATCACCTTCAAAATCAATGCACAAGAAATGAGAGTTTCTGGAGTAGCAGAATAGTGGCTGGCATTGGAACACGCTGTTTAAGTCCCTTCTTGGTATTAAGCAAAGGCTACCTGGGTTTCCTTTGGGAGTGATGTGGAATACGGGATCGGCAGTCAAAGATGGAATGATGACTCCATTTCGAATGTGTCTGTGCTTCTGGAAAAGGACATCCCTGTTATCACATAATATCTGTGAAATACATAAATGAATCTGGTAAATAATTAGCCAATACCCTAGGACCACTCTGATCATGAGATGGAAGTCTGTATCTGAATAAAGGTCAAATGAGGGGTAGTTAAGCGTGAGCATGGAGAAGCTGGAGTTGGAAACAAGCAGTAGGCAAGTAGAGTGCTGGGAACTATGATCTGAACTTGCTAAATCAAGTGCAATGGCACCAAAGAGAGAATAAATTTGAGAGAGCACAAAAGTCAAATCGGTGACCTCAAACGTTGGTGGGAGTAGAAACTGCCTTGATTGCTTTGGAACGCATTTGGGCCTTCCTTATATTTTAAAAATTGAGACGCGTATATACTTGCTGTACAGTTCTTCTCAGTATATTCCTAGAGAAGCACTCGTCCAAGTGCAAAGGAAGGCAGATGATGGGAAGTTCACTGCAACATGTTCATCACAGCAAAAACTGAGAACAACCCGGCTGTCCAGTATTAGAGGACTGATCAGACAAATTAATCTACGTAGCCATCTATGGCAGGGGTCCCCAACCCCCAGGCCACACAGCAGGAGGTGAGCGGAAGGCCAGTGAACAAAGCTTCATCTGCCACTCCCCAACGCTCCCCATCTCTTGCACCGCTGCCTGAACCATCTCCCCCCGACCCCCGGCCGTGGGAAACCTGTCTTCCATGAAACCGGTCCCTGGTGCCAAAAAGGTTGGGGACCACTGATCTATGGGATACTAGGCAAAAAGAAACATGTTAATACAAGTAAACATTTCCAAAAGATATTGTAAGCAAGTTGTCAAATGACGGAACTAGCATGTTATAATTGTCTTAAATATACATATCTAAAGTAGCGATACTGTATATTGCCCATTTTTTGCTGACATATATATGTGTGTAATCATGTAGCGGGTGGCCCAATAGGTGACACCCCAGATGGTTAAGAGCAGTCACCTTTAGAAATGGGGTGGGGACTGGAATTGGGTGTGGGGAGTCGTGGAGATTTGGGCACTGTCTATAATATTCTATCCATTTCACAAGGAATAATAGAGGCAGCCTTAACTAGTGAAATTAAAAGTTTTTTAGAAAAGAAAAACAAGTTGTTCAAAAGTATGAACGGGTAACAAAGAAATCAAGGAACTGAGTTGAGTGAAATTGAAGTTGTAGCCAAGAGAAAGGGAAAGTTGCTCAGAGTGAGATGGAGGTTTCTAGATGTCTCGATGTGGTTCTGAGGGCTTTTATTGATGGCTGGTCTCTCTGTGGACATTCTCAGCCCTATGCCACCTCTGGGTATCAAGGAACTTCTGACAAATGTGGAAGAGGAGGCTATTTCATCATGGATCAGCCACTTGGAGGTGGAGGGGCACAGAGAAAAGAAGTAAAGAAGCAGGGAAATCACCACATCTCTTAGATAAAGAAAGGTTCCCCAGGCACCACTGCTGACACTACTGGGCTTATTTACAGTTTTTACAAATCATCTGAAAGGGATTTATAGTTAAATATCTAAATGTACAAAGTACATTGAAGCTCTGGTGTAGGAAAATGCCAAGCAGATAAACAAACCACAGAGCAGAAATGATCACAGGTCCCAACCCAGTCTAATAATTCTTCCATCTCTCCAAGTTGTTGTTGAGGATTAAATGAGATTGTTCATGAATGCCCTGGGAAAATTGTAACATGGTACACAAATGCTGCTTATGACTATGATTGTATCATAGCTGGTTTTACATCAGAATTTGATAACAGAGCTAAAAGCAGAATCCATAATGTAGTTTGGGAGTCTATTCAGCCATCTACCCTGACTGGGAGCATTTTATAAGAATGATGCCGCTTTTGTAAGGAATCAACCTCACTTTTTTGCTTGTTTTGGCTTTTTTTTTAAAATGGAAATAATCCATCCAAATTTAAAAGCTGGGGAAGCAGAACAGGAAAAAAAAGTTACTCGTAGTCTCAATAGCCCCCAAGCGTCCCCAGTATTTGCTATATGAGTGACAGAATAAATGAAACAATAAATCCATTTTTATCATTTTGCTGCCTTCCCTTTCAGTCTTTTCTCATTAGCATGTTTTACGTGGTGGTAAGAGAAGCATAGCTCTACATTTTTTTTTTTGCAGTACGTGGGCCTCTCACTGCTGTGGCCTCTCCCGCTGCGGAGCACAGGCTCCAGATGCACAGGCCCAGCGGCCATGGCTCACGGGCCCAGCCGCTCCGTGGCATGTGGGATCTTCCCGGACCGGGGCACGAACCCGTGTCCCCTGCATCGGCAGGCGGACTCTCAACCACTGCGCCACCAGGCAAGCCCAGCTCTACATTTTTATAGCCTGCACTTTCCACTGGGACCATAAATAGTTCCTCATGGTCCTCCATAGCCTTCAGAATTGTGCAGTATTTCCTGGATTTGAGGTATATAATGTATTTAATCCATCCTTCATATTGGAACAGTCGTCATATCCTCTACAAACCTTTTCAGGGGCTCTCTTTGTACAAAGTTTTCCATTTGCTGGCCTGCACCTAATGCTTAAGAATTTCCCAGTGCTAGGGAATTATATCCAATATCTTGTAATAACCTAGAACACAATTTTGTAAATCAACTGTACTTCAATTTAAGAAAAAGAATTTCCAGTCCTTAGAATATGGTTGACGGCTTGTGGTTGGCAGGGGCTCCATTTTACAGACCTTATCATTAGTGTTCTGGTTCTGGTATTGTTATCATTTTGTGTTAATGAAGTGGATTGCCTTCTGAACTGCTTTGTGTATTTACTTAATGTTTAAGCTAAAGAAAGAAAACACTCTCCAGGAACTATAGAGTTGATGTTAAACAGGAGACAGGGCAGAGGACACGCATTATGGTACACTGCAATATAAAACAGTCTGCACAGAATAATTCTCTGGATAGACAGATGACTTCAAAGAACACGTCAGCCTGGACTGATGAAAAGCTCTCTCCGTACTCTCTGAGAAAGGATATGGAATAGCAGATGACCCTACTCCCTGAGGCCATCAAGAGGCAGCAAATAATACAGTAAGACGTGATTGTCATCCTGTGAGACTAACTGCGCCAGAAAACATACAGAGTGTGTTCATTTGTTCTTGACTTCCTTCTTCCAAGAATTCTGCTACTGGCCAGATTTTTCAAGACCCACTTTACATTGTTCACGTTGTGATGGATACTCTATCAGATCCTGTTTCTTCTCCCCCAGTCCCCAGGTTTGTGGCTCCAGGGCCCATAATGCGACTGAGCTTGAATCCATCAACTGGAACAGCTCCCACTACCTGAGGCTTGCTGCCAAATAATTATGGGACCAAGTGACACAGGGGGGTTCTATTCATCCCCTGAATTCTTTCAAATGGGCTAATTCTGACCTACAGACCAAGCTACCATTCATTTGCTGATTCATTCAGTAAGTACTGACTTCACACCTATCACGTGTCATGCATAGTTATAGCTCTGAAGATACAAGACAGAGCAAACATCCTGCCCTCGTGGAATTCCATTCTAGTGCTGGGAGACGCATAATAAAGAAGGGAATCAATAAACAATTCAAGTACCTATGGAAGTGCTATGAAGGACACAAAATAGGGTATTGGATTGAAAGTAACTGAGGGTGGAGGGAGACTACTTTTGTCTGGATGGTTAACAGAAGGGCTCTCTGAGAAGTTAATATCAGAGATAAGACCTACATGAGAAAGAGCCGGCCAAGCGAAAATCTCAATCTAGAGTGTCCTAGGCAGAAGAACAGCAAAAGAAAGGCCCCAGAGCAGAAATGAAGTAGATGTGTTCAAAGAACAGCAAGGAAGCTACTGGTTGGTTTTTCTGGTTGAAGTTCAAAGGGCAAGGGGGAGAGTAGTAAGAGACGAGGATGGTGAGGAGGTCAGAAAGCAAATGACTCGGGTAGTAAAGGACTTGGTAAGGAGTGTAGTATTCATTAAAATGAAAAGCTTCTGCCTTGATAAGCACTGTGGTCCATCTGGTCAACCTACTTCACACTCCACTCTCCCTCTTCCTATTATTTATAGAGAGTTCTTATAAATCTTCTTCCATAGGGGATTGCCTCTGCTCTCTATGCTTCTGATCAAGACTTGCAAACTTGCCTAAAAAGGAGTTGGCACATCTGGACCTAACTCCAACCTTCTGGTTCATTCTGTAAATCTCTGCTCATACCAGGCCTTCTGAACCATGTCTAATTCTGCTTTGCCTTTTGGACTTGACACCTTGGCCAGTCTGAAATCAAGTAAGCACACTCTCAGCCCACATCCTATCCCTACTAAATGGTGTTCCACTTGGTCCTGTGCCGGTCCTCCTCCCCGATGGCCCCGGGGCTGATCCTAACCATGCTCTTGTTAAAGCCTAACTGCACATCACAGCGTCCCCAAACAGCACTGTCAAGCTTAATTATCAGACTAATTCCTTCGACTTAGCTCCAGGTAACTCTTGGCTGTTTCAAAAAGCCAAATCTGGAGATTTGTCACAATTGAGGACATTTAAAAATTATGTTCAGACTCTGATGGCAATTTTCAAAAATTTCAGAATAGCTGGGAAACTGCCATGTAATTGGAATAAAGCTATGACCTCCTCAGGGGTCTGCTTGGAAGAAGGACCACATCCATGTGGATGCAGAAGAACCAATGAATTTGTTAATAATTGGCCTCATTACCTACCTACCACCCATGTGGTTGTGGTCATAACTCTTGTAGCACTTTGGGGTCTAGATTCTTATCTGGTAAATTAGGCACCGAACTGGGAGAGCCAGGGCAGCAAAGCTGAATAGCCCCATTAAACATGTGCATTTTGGGCAACTGCTCCTTTCATGGCATGGCCTCCAGACCTTTCATCATTCTGGCTGCCCTATTTTCACCTGTAGTTTTCAATAAGCCTTTTGAAAAATGGTACTGAGGTTAGAATTCTCTCCTCCCAATGCAGTCTGAGCAGTGCAAAGAGGCATGTGTACTGAGCTTTTCTCCAGAGAAGGCAACCCATTCCCCACAGGGCCAGGGCCACGGCCAGCTCCCATATGTGACTGCTTTCATCAATATAGCATTTACCTTAAAAAAATATTGTTGCCAACATTAAAAAATTGAAAGGAAACCCATCAGATCAAGACTTCAAAACTTTCTTAACAATACTGCCAAGACCTGTCCACACTGAGTCCACAAAGCTGCTTGTAACAAAACCAACAGCTAACGCGCTGTGGCATCTGCTCCCTTTCAGTCGGGATATGAGCTCCCATTCACCACCATCCCCCCCTGGCCCAAACACAGTGTATGTGTCTCTGATTTCTGCATGTAGGTTTCATAAGCCAAACAATTCACAGTGGCAAACTTATCTGATCTGGAGTCAGAAGGGTCCACTTGATGCATTCAGCCCCCGAAGTCATCATTGATCATTTATTCGGTGTCAGATAGCACACTAGACTCTGAGGATACAGTTACGAGCAAGAAGACACAGAAGTTGCCCTTGCAGAACTTCTATTTTAGCAGGGGAAAAGGGCATAAACAACTAGACTTGTCTTACTTACTAATTGCAAAGGTGAGAAGGGTTTCCAAGGGAAAACGGCACCATTAAAACAAATACAAGAAAAGTCTGCTTTCTTCAGGGAATCAGGTAAGCCTTCTCTGATACAGTGACATTTAAGTTGAGGTTTCAAAGACAAGAAGAAGCAGACAGGAGATGTGAAAAATAGAGTAAGGAGAGTTCCAGGATGAGGTAATACCAAGTGCACGGGTCTTGAGGCACGAAGGAGGTTGGCGCATCTTGGGAATTAAAACAAGGTTTTCTTTTCTTTGTACTTTTAATACTGTAGATAAAAGCTGGGGAGGATTTTATTACTGTTTCTTTCTTAGGAACAGGTACCAGCTCCCTATCACAACGACGATCTTTCCAATATGCTCCCTATTGTTGAGCAAGAGATAGGTATGCGGGCTCCTGCCTGTGTTCTCACACACGAATGCATGAATCCCTGGCAGATGATGGGCAGTTTTATTTTTTTCCTAAAAAGGCAATGAAATATATGTAACTCATAAGTCCCCAACCTCATCAGCCCGTGACTACAAAAATGAGATTATGCTCTTCTTTCACAGGCAAATTATTATGGCCTGAGGCCTCCCAACTGTCTCCCAGCTGTTTCTGAGAGTTTCCCTGGGCCTCCTATACGTCCAGAATTATGTTTTTAGCTTCCGTTTGCTCCGAGCTTCTTGTCTTGCTGGGCCCGTCTGTCCTCATTGGTGGCTACTGCTGATGGAGCTCTTGGCTTTGGGGATAGGATGCTCTTGTTTAGGTCCGAAGGGACAGTCCTGGTGAGTTTCAACACTTGCTAGGGCGATCTGAATGCAGAAGCATCTTTGAAGCTGGGAAACTTAGCACTGCTCCCAAACATTGGCTGCCCCAGAAAACCCAGGCTGCAGTGATGCTTTCATCCTTCCTATCCCCTCCTGCCTCCCTGTGGCCAGAAGGCCGCTCGTTCCCACCAGTGCACCCCTCGTTCCCACCAGTGCACCCCTCGATACTGCAGAGTTGGGCTTCTTCACTAGATAATCTTGAGCTAACTGCTAAATCTCTCTGTGCCTAATTCTGTATCTACAAAACGGATACACTCACCAACTTCACTGTGCCCCTGGGAGGACAGGACAAGCAAATGAATGTAGGAGCATTCTGTACATCCTGAACAATATCCAGAGAAGCCTTGTACAACAGATCCAAGCTCTGCCCAGTTAAAAACCGTAATTAGCATCTCAGTGCCGACCTGACAACATGGGACAGTGATCCAAGCTCTGCCCAGTTAAAAACCGTAGTTAGCATCTCAGTGCCGACCTGACAACGTGGGACAGTGATCCAAGCTCTGCCCAGTTAAAAACCGTAGTTAGCATCTCAGCGCCGACCTGACAACATGGGACAGTGTAGGCCAGGGTATCCTCAAGACTTACCAAAATCTAGCCTCTACCCTCTCTCCCGCTGCATCGCCCACGAGAACCTTCTGCAAACCCACTGACACACACCGCTCAGATTTCATGAGCACACGATGCTTCCCTGTGCCTCCGTGTTTCATGCATGCTGTTCCTCTGCCTAGAAGATCCCCTCTCTCCACGTGGGCCAATAAAATCACATAGGATTCCCATTCTTTGAAACTGAGGAGATCATTCAACTCAAAGTCATATAAGAAAAGTAAAAGTGAATTGACAGGTTAGTGTAACTAAACAGTCCGTGTTTAACTAGGTCTCAGGTTCAAATGATAGCACGGGGCAGAATTTCTCTTTCTTTGTTTCTTGTTTCTTTTTTCTTCGTATTGACTCCATTTTTACCCCCTATAAACTCACCACCCAGCTGAAGTAGTTTCTAGATCTTTCTCTCTTGTTGGCAACCAACTAGACAAACGTTCAGCTTTCCTACTAACCCAAAAAGTAGTCCCAGAAGGGTATAGCCTTGTCCCTAACTGGTCCATCCTGGGTGGCCAGAAGCAGAATGTCCCGACTACGGATTCCACCTGAGATACAGGAGCTGAGTTAACTTCATGCAAAGCACGAGGTCTGAGAGAGCTCCATAATCTCAATGCCTCATGCCAATTACCGGGGGTAGAAAGCACAAATATCTACTACTGCTATTCCAACAACCGTACTCTCTGTTTTTCACATGAAAAGCTCCTAATCTTCCTTCAAAACCCCGTTTTGGGGCTTCCCTGGTGGCGCAGTGGTTGAGAGCTGCCTGCCGATGCAGGGGACGCGGGTGCGTGCCCCGGTCCGGGAAGATCCCACATGCCGCGAGGCGGCTGGGCCCTTGAGCCATGGCCGCTGAGACTGCGTGTCCAGAGCCTGTGCTCCGCAGCGGGAGAGGCCACAACAGTGAGAGGCCCGTGTACCGCAAAAAAAAAACCCATTTTGTTAAAAGTCCCCATTACAAGAAAAAAAAATTGTAACTATGTATGGCGATGGATGTTAACTAGATCTACTGCAGCGATCTTTATGCAATGTATACAAATATCAAATCACTATGCTGTACACCTAAAACTAATACAGTCGTCCCTCTGTATTTGTGGCAGAGTGGTTCCAAGACCCCAACCCTCTAGGATACCAAAATCCGATGCTCAATTCCCTTATATAAAATGGCATACTATTTGCATATAACCTATGCACATTCTCCGATATATTTTAAATCATCTCCAGATTATTTGTAATACCTAAAACAACATAAATGCTATGTAAAT
Source organism: Phocoena phocoena (assembly GCF_963924675.1). NCBI lineage: Eukaryota > Metazoa > Chordata > Mammalia > Artiodactyla > Phocoenidae > Phocoena > Phocoena phocoena. The sequence continues at coordinate 18,527,618 of NC_089233.1, forward strand.
AGTTGTAAGTACAATGTAAATACTACGAAAAGGGTAGCAGGGTGGCAAATTCAAGTTTTACTTTTTGGAACGTTCTGGAATTTGTTTCTTCCTGAATATTTTGATCTGCAATTGGTTTAAGCCTCGGATATGGAACCTGCAGATACAGAAGGCTGACTGTATAATGTTATATGTCAATTATACCTCAATTTAAAAAAAACCTCATTTTGCCTCCTATGTGAAATTACGTAATGCTAGAAAAGCAGGCACTGTATATTCTAGACTCCCATAATTCTCTGTAGAAATCTCTTCTGCAGAATTTATCCCACTGGACGGTAATGTATCTGAATCTGCTGCTGGGACAGCATCAAAAGCAGCAACCCAGCCTTATTCATCTCTTTATTCCCTACATGTAGCTTGTTCCTGGCACAGAGAAAATGCTTAGGAAGAGTTGATGAATGGATGACTATTTGTATATTTTTGGCCTCAGTTTTTTATTATCTTTATCAAACTGCTGGCTATATTCATCTTGTGGTCAAACAAATCCCCCCAGATCTTACTCTTTTCCTCCTCTTACATGGACACATTCCAATTCAGGTTTTTTTCTCACCTGGTGAAAATGCAATTCATATTTTAGAACTAAACACCAGACTTGGCCTTAGCTCCTACCAAGTTTCAACTTAACTGGTATGTTTCTAGCTCTCCAACTTGATCAGAGTTCTGAGTCCTGATTTCATTGTTCCTCCTAATAACTATGACAGTCAGCTTGGCATCATCTGCATATCTGATTACTAGACCTTCTAGGCTCTTGTCAAACCACTGATTAAAATGTTCACTAGGGCAGAAATGGACACTAGAGGATCATTAGTGGACCCATGGATCAGGAACAGAAGTCTTTCTCCAGGTGCAAAAAGAACTATCCAGCACATTCTAAGGTTCAAAGAGCTGGAAGTCAACAAGATGGTGTCCTCCTCAATGAAATACATCACCATCTCAATCAACAGGGGCACACAGACATGCTCCCTCAGCTATCCAGTAGAAGTCAAGAGATCCTGGGACCCCAATGTGCTCTGTTGGTCCCACAGATTTTTTTAAATTGACATTTTTTTAATGTGGGAGATTTCACATAAAGGTCTCAATTTCTGGCTTTTAAGAAAGCTCCCCAAACCCGGCACCATGGGGCCCACGTTACCTAACTGCAGATTTCCATGCACGTACTTCAGTCAACGCTCCAGCAGGAGAGCAAATGCCCTCAGCCAGAACATTCCCGGTATCGAGGGGCTTGCTGTTCTGCAAGGTCAACTCTGTCTTTTCTAACAGAGCTGATCAGTACTGTTCTTTCTCATGAGGAGGTAAAGTTTCCCCCTCAACCTCTCTTCTTTCTCCATTGGACTGGATCTCATCCTCTGGCACCATGTTGGAAATCATGACCACCTCTCCCACACACCAGTGCATCTACGTTTTGAGGGCTCTGCCTCCTATCTCCCCCTGGTGGAGTGAGTCTTTTCTTTTCCCATGTAAATAACCTCAGTTCCTTCCATCATTTTTATGGGTCATGGTTTCTAGACTCTACCTATCAGCCTGGTCACCTCCTCTTAACCCCTTGAATGTGTGGCAGTCTTCAGAGAGCAGAATGACATCAAGAACCAAACAGGAAGCAGACACTTAGAAACAAGTCAAAAAAGGGATTTACCTGAGAGGCAAGCACCTCTTGCCAGGAATTATCAAGGAGTCTCATGGTTGGAAGGGACCTCAGCGATCACCTGGCCCTTTCTAATATACGTTTGAAGATGTTTCTCACGGGCACTGAGAAAACCAAGTGTGACTGACCCTCCTCGAGGTGATCAGAAGAAACAGCAGATAGACTCGTACAACAAATGCCCTTGTGACAACTGCCGGAGAGTTCCTAGGGCAGGGTCAACCTTCACCATGGCATCTAAGGTTTTTTTTCTGCCCCAAGAAACAGGGGAAATAGGGTTTTTTTTTTTCCAACTGTGCTAATCCTCACTTTAAATGCAACTGAAGGTAGAAAACCAATGCAAGACGCCTCTCTTTGGGATGATGCTTCACCTGGGAACCAATTATCACCAGGAAGAGTGTTAGAGAATTAGGGAAACTAACCTCTTCTAATCCGCTAACAGGAACGTCTCAGCAGCCAATCAATAACAGCTGCGGCGGAGGGGCACCTGAGGTCTCTCTCTTCATCTTCAAATAAGCGATTAAAGCCAGTTTAATGAGATTGCCCAAGAGCTGGGTGTCTGAGAGCAGGAGCGGGTAGACCGCACTGAGTGAGAGCGAGCTAGCGGGTGTGAATCACCCTGAACCTCTGTGGCAGAATGGGATGAGGAGGTTTGGAAACAGGCCCCGGAATAAACAGAAAGGCTATGATTGCCTGCTGTGGTTGACAGCCGAGGGAAGGAGAACTCAAGAAAAAGACCCACGTTGTCTGAGATCTGCTCCCCCCGCCCCACCCCCATTCCCGTCTTTGCAGAAAACTCAGCTCCGAAATCTCACTGTCCCTCTATGGAATGGTGGAAAGAGCTAGATTTAGAAACCAGATTGCACAGAGTTTAAAGGCCAGTGCTGCCACTTAGAAGCTGTTCTATTTTGAATAAGTCCCTTCTATCATAAGCAAGTTCCTTCACTTTCTTAGACCTCAATCGCCTCTTCTGTAAAATGGGATCATAACGGTACATACCTCTGAAGGATTTCATGAGGGGTAAGTGGGATCGTGCATTTAAAGTGCCGAGCACAGTGACCAGCTTCCGACGAGCATCCATCGGGTGTGGTTATCAGCTACTGTTTTCCCTCATTGTCTCAGGCGCTTCATCCAGGTAATGGGAGGAACAGCATCCCACACGAGGATGTTAGCAAAATGCAGCGTACGAAGGTCCTGACTAGGCCCAGCAGGAAGCAGCCACAAAAAAACGGCAACTCCTATTCTTTGTCTGGACTAAACACTGCAGACAGAACATCAGCAAAGAACTACCAGATAGAAAACTGCTTTACAGAGTGCAAACACTGCAATTTTGAGGGTGGCAGAGAGAGATCAGGGAAATGAACTTTCAGTACAGTGTTTTGCTCCTTTTCTTTCAAACATCTCCGTTTGAGGGAAATGCAGCCTTTGGAAACCAAGTCCCATCCAATAGACTTGTTTCCCGACAAGCCACCCATTGGAAGCAGCGAGGCAGCCTCTGCCATGACACCTCTCAGAGACGGAAAGCCTTGAAGGTACAGCAGCAACAGACAGGGGTGCTGGAAGCCCCTAGACAGAACCATAGGGCTTGCTACACGTTCCACATGAATTACCTATTGGCACTGAGCTAAACAGAAGAACTCAAAATCATCCTGCATTTGAATAACAGCCTCCCTTTCTGCAGCATCCTTTCCCACCAAACAGAATCTATCTGCATACGCTGGCGCCACGTGCATCCTGGTCAGCTGGCCTGTGGTTGAAGACCAGCTGTTTCTCATCTCCGTCCTACATAACGAAGTCAGTCCCATTTTATTGCCAAATGGCCCTGGTAATGCCTCTGTAACTGCCCATCCAGGGTGCTTTGGCTTTTGGGAATAAAGAGCGAATCTGAATTTCACCAAGATAAACTCATGACTGGGTCAATACATCGGACGGTTATCGTGGGTGCCCTGTACTTCATCTGTTTTTAGGCCTTGTTCCTGCAGGGGAAATAAAAATGGATCACCTGACTGCGTAAAAACCATGGGCCTGAGGGAGAGGAGGACCAATTGGGAACTGTTTTTTGAGGGTGGGGATCAGACGAAGCAAGCCCTTCACTGCTGGTAGAAAAGAAAAGAAAAAAAGAAAAGCGGGAGGAATGAGGAGGGGGCAATAAAAAGAAGGAAAAATCACTTACTCCAGTACTGACTTTGTGCTTCATAAGAACTTCTTTTTCCCCATGGGTGACATTCAATCTTCCAAGAGTTTTGAGCGATGAGCCTCCTTTTACACAAGGGGAAACTGAGGACCAGTGGTCGAAGGGGGCTTTTTCAAGGTCACACGGGGATTCTGGAACTTAGATGAGAACCATGTTTCCAGTTCTCTCGCCTTCTAGACACATGGAAAAGTCACACCCTGGCCCTTTTGGAGTCAGGTGTGATGACTTATTTTGGACCATGGAGCGTGAGCAAAGGGAAGAGTGTCACCTCCGGTAGAAGCCTGGCCAGCCGGAGTGCAATTCACCACTCTCTCTGTGCTGTGACCAAACTAACATTCCAGACGGTGGCTGCCCTGGCAACCTGGGAGTGAGGGGATACGAAGCAGAGCTCCAGCCCAACCACGATGGACACGAGCAAAAGTGAGAAAGAACACTCTGCTCTCTCACACCCCCGGGACTCGGGTGCTGCTTGTTACCGTGGCACGACAGAGCCCATCCTGACTCTCACCTCCTATGCTGAGCTCTTCCCTCCACTGAGCAAAGCCAGAAACTGAGCTCGGGTCTCCCAAGTCCAAGTACTCAATTTTTCTTTGACCCTTCTTCTTCCGTTAGGAGGTTCTCAATCTTTTTACTCCCTATTTTGTAGAATATGAAATGAAATTTTGGAGAAGTCGCTTGCCTGACAGCACAATGCCGATGAGTGGCCTCGTGATGTCTGCTTTCGTAGCAGAGCTCCTCTCAGCATCCTCTCCTTTTAATTCCTTGTCCTCACTTCCCAGGAAATCCTGTAGTCCAGGGATTGGCATCACAGGCTGTTGAGTTGGATGCAAATGTGACTTTGGGCAAGTGTCTCAACGTTCCGAGCCTTCATTTCTTCATCTAGAAAATGGGTGCCAACAGTAACAGCACCTACCTCTTGGGGTTACTGCAAAACGTGTAAAAGTGCTCCACACCATTCACGGCATGCATTAAGCGCCCAGTGTATGCTCACCCCCACTCTCCTTCATCTGACAATACTTTGCTACTCATAGAGGATGCCAGCCTTCTTTGGGCACGGTTATTGCCAGTTCTCCCACGGTTCTCCCACTGTGTCCACCAGCCTGTACTGCTGAGATGCCAGCCAACCCTGCCCCTAAACCTCAACAGTGCGGGAGGGGGACCCCACTTGCAGCCCACACCCTGGAGGTCCACGGGCAGGTGGCTTCCGGCCTTGGGCCAAGGCTGCCCAAGTTTCGTCCTCTGTTGCTCGCTCAACGCTAGGTGGCCGGAATACAAATGGCGATTCAGACACAGCCCCCCCCCCCCCCCCAGGATTCACAAGGGAAGCAAGGGCGGTAGGCCCATAGGAGAGCAAATCTAAAACACTCTGATCAACACTTATGATAGAAGATGTATATGGTATCCTGGAGGCATATTGCTCTATTCAACAAACATTTACTGAGCACCTATTTTGTATATGACATTTTGTTCAACAGTGAAAACACAGTGGTGGAAAAGCCAGGAACTATTCCTTCTCACATGGAGTTTAGAATCTGATATCTGCACCAGCTTCTCTCTATATACTCCCTACGGCTGGTCTAGATGGCTTAGGCATGCCTGACTCTACTCTCTGACTCCGAGGATGGGTTTGTAATCAAGACTTGGCCAGTGGGAGTTTGATCACAGTCATTGGTTAGGCTTAGGCATGCCTGACTCTACTCTCTGACTCCGAGGATGGGTTTGTAATCAAGACTTGACCAGTGGGAGTTTGGTCACAGTCACTGGTTCAGGAGTGGGCAAATGATCCAAGTGTCCATTGAGCGCCAGCACCTAGACATTTGCTGGAGCTACCGAAAAAGGGGTCATCTCAATTTGCTGGGATGTAAACCTGGAGGGACCAATGTATCTCTATCAATATTTAGGGAGGACCAGGCTGAGGATGAAAGCATCAGCCAGGAAAAGAGAGACAAGAGATGAAGAAGGAAAGACCTCTGTTGACATTCTTTTAGCCACAGTCATACTGAATGATGCTGGACGTAGCCATACCTGAAGACATTATTACACCTTGATTTTATAGTTAACTGAGCATTTTTGATTCAGCCAGTTTTAAGGGATTTCTGTCACTTTCAAATGAAAAAATTCTAATGCACTAGGCAAAGAAAGAGGAAGTAGAAAGTTCTGTGAAGAGAGAACAGCATTTCCCAGCCCAGGACTTTGCAGATTTCGTATCAAGTAGAGATCTGTGGGAAGAGAGGTCTGATGGAAAAGGCAAATTAGTGTACCAGTGATCCCAGTGGATGGGGCTCAAACACCAAAGCCAGAGGTTACAAACTGATCCATGGACCAAATCTGACAAGCAAACAGGATCTGTTACTTGCCTACATGTTTCTAATTGACCAGGCAAGACAAAGGCTGTATCTCTTCTGTCCAATTACATCCTCAGCACTATGTGAACAGTATCCTCACATAATAAGTATTCAGTAAACATTTACTGAATTCATGGATGAATGGATACTGGAGTTGGGTGACTTTTCAATAAACATCCAGATTTCTAGCTCCTTTTGAAAAATCAGAAGAATTAGGAAAATAGTAAGCTGGGGCTGAGTAGCAGCCGTTCCCTGTAGACAGAAGCTGTTCCCTCCATTTTACCACAGTCCTCACCACTCTCTATTGTCTCATATGGCACCCACTTCATTTCTACACAACACTGCCAGCATGTAAGTATTTATGTTTGCTGACCTAAGCCGTTATGGGATTTTTCCAGGTTAAATTGACTCTAGTCCCTGCAAAGGGTGCAGCCAGAGCGCCTGGGTAACCACTTGCCTTGCTAGCCCTTTAAGCATCCCTCCTGAGAAAGCAGGGCCTCACTTCTGCCAGAGTCTGTGGGCTTTAGGAGGTCAAAAATGTCACAAACTCACCCCGCATCTTGTTCTTCCTTTGCTTCCAACATTTCCAAAATGGGGAACGTGAATCAAATTCAAAATAATCTATTTCATTTTTTTGTTTCTTTAGTAAGATCACAGGCAGGTTTTTTTTTTTTTTCTAAAATGCTTTACAAATGCTAAAGCTTGTTATTATTACTGCATATTCCACCGGGCCATTGCCTGCAAGGAATCAATGGGGAAGGAAAATGTAGTTGATTAAGCTGATCAAGAAAATCAAATAGCTTCACACTAAATTAGTCAAAGACTTTAAAGTATTTGGAATGGTCCCACTCCTGTCAGAGAGAGGGACCCCAAAGTGAATGCAATGGGGGGCACTCACTGACCAAATCACAAATTAAAGTCGACAAGGTACAGACCTATTGAGATCCCAGGAAATCCATTAGGCAAGGCTCTTGTGGATACCCTGTCAGCAGCTGGGAGGTACTGCAATTTTGTGGTTAAGGGAATGGATTTCTTGGCTAAACAGCTCCAGATTTGAGGTCTGGCTCTGTCACTTACTATCTGAAAGTGCTGAGTTTCTCAGCCGCGGTCTCTGTAAATGCCAGTAAGAATAGAAAACACTTCTTCAATTGAAATGAAGGTTAAATAAGGATCGTGAGGTTTCGGTATTAATACAAACACTTAGCAGAGCTTCCAGCATCCAAGAAATGCTGAGTAAACATTAGTTATGCTATTCTAAAAGAGAAATGGCATGAAAGTTTGCCCCAGATCAAACAATAAACTTCATTCATGCCCATACTCACTCACATACAGACTGTTCTATTCAACCTATGGTCTGCAGGCATTCTGCTAAGCCCCAGGGTAAGGAAGTGATCTTGGTATTTAAATTCTAGCTGGAGAAACACACACATAAACAACAATTACCAGATCATTTTACAAGTTCATACAAAGGACGAACAAAGGCCTAGAGGATGAAATTACTCTGCCAGGGAGCGTCTGAAGTTCTTAGAGAAGCAAATCTATAGAAGCAGAGAGTAGATTAGTGGTTGCCTGGGGTTGAGGGTAGGAATGGGGATTGATACAAAAGGGCACGAAAGATCTTTTCCGGGGAGGAGGAAATGTTCTAAGTGGTGATGCTTGCACAACTACGTAAATTTGCTAAAAACCACTGAGTTGTATACTTAAGTGAATTTTAGTAAATCGTATCTCAATAGATTGTTTTTTAAAAAAAAGAGTTCACAGAGAAAATACCATGTAAGCTAAGTCTGCAGGTTGGGTAGGATTCACTATAAAGAGAGGATTTAGTTTCCCCCCAGGTCCTGGCATACAAGCAAAGGCAGAGAGTGGGCAGAACTCAGCTGATCAGGGACCAGCAACATGGCAGGTGGAGGGAGAGATGCTTGAAAAGGCGGGATGAGGTATCCCACCTAGTGTTGAACTGTGGGGCAGGGGGCTTCCCCAGGATACAGCTGTATTACCCCACCCTCAGAAATGCCTGGTCTCTGCTCTTTCACCTTCTGTCTCCCACGCAAATGGTGGGCTTCGGCTTTGCCAAAAAAAAAATACGTGCTCACTGATTAAAACCAGAAGTCCCCTCACAGGACAGGATAACAGAGCGAAGTGTTTGATTTCTCCGCTGTTTCTCCAGCTGAAGCTTCCCCTTCACTGGTACTTAGGGGATTTGTAGCTTCTTTACGGAAACGGCACAAGAGGTTTCTCTGCTTAATCCCCAGATCTTCATAGTTCGGGTGGCATTCGGTTTCTGTTTCAAGAGCACCGCAGTGAAATGTGTGACAGCCAGCTTCGAGCTGGGAGAAATCAAGGCGATCAGAAAGCTTTTAAAGATAAGAAAGCTGAGGCCAAAGCAGCACCTTTCAAGTTTTCTACCCAGGCCACAATTTCCCCTCTGCTGTCCCACGTGCCAACATAGCAGACAGGGTTATAGTCTCTGACTCCATCTTCCTGACCTAGGGTGACCGGATCCCTAGTCCCAGCTGGGCCATTTACATGATCTTTCCAAAGGGTTAGAACACAACTGAAGAATGCGCATTGCTCTGGGCTGGTCAGGGGACCTGCATCCACGTGGAATTGACATCTGCTCTGGAGAGAGTGATGGACTTGACCTTTCCCCTCCATTCTGACAGCTTTCTGGTTTCCAAGTCTAGTCCTCTGTGAGATTGGGTTCAGTTTATGACACCCCTGGGATTTATTAAATGCTCTGGATGCTTCCAGTAAATTCCTATATTTTGCCTACACAAGTTGGAAATGGATTCCTTTCACTTGTAACCACAGTGTCCTAATGGAGTCAGAGAGTGGTTGGCCCAAATCACAAAGCAAAATTGACACCAGAATCCTTCTCTCCTGCCAGACCACGGATCTTGATGTTCATTACCCAAGATGGTAGAGGTCAGCTGCTCATCAAGTGTGGGCACCCACACAGAATTCATGTGATTGTTTCCAGAAGCGAGTCCACCTCAAGTTCAACCTGAGAAGGGAATGCATTTTATAAAAGAGGGAAAGGTTGCAGTGTGGAAATCATAAATAGAAAGACAAGCCAGGAGAGGCAACCAGGGCTTACAGTCGCAGGACTTTACGGCCACTGCAACAACTTTAGTTTTGCTTAAAGGGGGTGATGCAGGAAAATGGGTTGAAATATGTAAAACACAGAGCAGTGTCTAGTACAAAACGCTGTGCTAGTTATTATTAAATACTAGTTATTATCCTGAGGGTAATGGGAAGTATTGTTAGCAGAGGTAATATCACTTTTAGATTTTGAAAGGTCCCGTGGATGTAGGGTGAAGAATGAACTGGTAAAGAGCCTCAGAGGGTTGAGGAGGAAGATAGAAGGCTGCTGTTATCCTCAAAATGGGAAAGGATAGTATCTTTAATAAGAGTGGTGCCAGTGGAGAGAGAGAGAAGCTGATAGACTTAAAGGGATGCTTAAGGTGTAGAACTGACAGGACTTAGTGATAGACTGACTATTTGGAATAAAAAAGCAAGCAGCTGAGAGACTACTCTCAGATTTTGGACTCAACAACTAGACGGCTGGTCATGTCATTTAACAGAGACAAGCACTAGAAGAAAACTAAGTTGCGTGGGGAGGTGGTAAGTTTCGTCTCTGGGCACTTTGCGTGTGAGGTGAATGTGAAATAGCCAAGTGAAGATGTCAAGTAAGCATCTAGATATTGATGTCTGAAGCTTGGAGGAGTAAACCTAAAAAAGGAAACATTTTAAGTCATTGCTGTTGCAAAGTTGAAGCCATGAGTATGGATGAGATGTTCCAATGGGAGTGCCCAGAGTCACATTCCAGAGAAAGCCAATGGGATCTACAGCATGATGGATGCTATAGCCCACAGAGCCCCCCACCAATGCCCCAAGCCCCAGCTCAATAAATAGTTACTTACTGAATAAACAAATCAATAAGTCAAATTCATGAACGGGACTGAAAGCTAGAGCGGCATATCAGATCCTTTTGTGGAGGCAGTGAGAGGGAGTCATAGCCTAGAACCAACTTTGGGGTTTTTTCCCCCAGTTTTATGGAGAAATAATTGGCACATAGCACCGTATATATTTAAGGTGTACAAAATGATGGTTTGATTTACAGATATTGTGAAATGCTTACCACAGTAGGTTCAGCTAACATCCATCTCCTCGTATAGACAGAATAAAAAGAAAAGAAAGGAGAAAAGAAAAAGAAATTGTCTCCTTGTGACGAGAACTCTCAGGATTTACTCTCTTAACTTTCCTATACATCATACAGCAGTGTCAGCTGCTGTCATCATGTTAGATATGACATCCCTGGTACTTGAGTATAACTGAAAGTCTATACCTTTTGACTACCTTCCTCCAATCCCCCATCCCCCATCCCCAACTTAGATAACCACAAGTCTGACCTCTTTTTGTATGAGATATTGTTGTTGTTATTGTTTTTTTTAAGATTCCACAGATAATTGCAACAAAAAGAATAAAATATCTAGGAATAAACCTACCTAAGGAGACAAAAGACCTGTATGCAGAAAATTATAAGACACTGATGAAAGAAATTAAAGATGATACAAACAGATGGAGAGATATACCATGTTCTTGGATTGGAAGAATCAACACTGTGAAAATGACTCTACTACCCAAAGCAATCTACAGATTCAATGTAATCCCTATCAAACTACCACTGGCATTTTTCACAGAACTAGAACAAAAAAATTCACAATTTGTACGGAAACACAAAAGACCCCGAATAGCCAAAGCAATCTTGAGAAAGAAAAACGGAGCTGGAGGAATCAGACTCCCTGGCTTCAGACTATACTACAAAGCTACAGTAATCAAGACAGTATGGTACTGGCACAAAAACAGAAATATAGCTCAATGGAACAGGATAGAAAGCCCAGAGATAAACCCACACACATATGGTCACCTTATCTTTGATAAAGGAGGCAGGAATATACAGTGGAGAAAAGACAGTAAGACTCTTCAGTAAGTGGTGCTCGGAAAACTGGACAGCTACATGTAAAGGAATGAAATTAGAACGCTCCCTGACACCATACACAAAAATAAACTCAAAATGGATTAAAGACCTAAATGTAAGGCCAGACACTATCAAACTCTTAGAGGAAAACATATGCAGAACACCCTATGGCATAAATCACAGCAAGATCCTTTTTGACCCACCTCCTAGAGAAATGGAAATAAAAACAAAACTAAACAAATGGGACCTAATGAAACTTAAAAGCTTTTGCACAGCAAAGGAAACCATAAACAGGACCAAAAGACAACCCTCAGAATGGGAGAAAATATTTGCAAATGAAGCAACTGACAAAGCATTAATCTCCAAAATTTATAAGCAGCTCATGCAGCTCAATATCCAAAAATCAAACAACCCAATCCCAAAATGGGCAGAAGACCTAAATAGACATTTCTCCAAAGAAGATATACAGATTGCTAACAAACACATGAAAGAATGCTCAACATCATTAATCATTAGAGAAACGCAAATCAAAACTACAATGAGCTATCATCTCACACTGGTCAGAATGGCCATCATCAAAAAATCTAAAAACAATAAATGCTGGAGAGGGTGTGGAGAAAAGGGAACCTTCTTGCACTGTTGGTGGGAATGTAAATTGATACATCCACTATGGAGAACAGTATGGAGGTTCCTTAAAAAACTAAAAATAGAACTACCATACGACCCAGCAATCCCACTACTGGGCATATACCCTGAGAAAACCATAATTCAAAAAGAGTCATGTACCACAATGTTCATTGCAGCTCTATTTACAATAGCCAGGACATGGAAGCAACCTAAGTATCCATCAACAGATGAATGGATACAGAAGATGTGGCACATATATACAATGGAATATTATGCAGCCATAAAAAGAAACGAAATTATTTGTAGTGAGGTGGATGGACCTAGAGTCTGTCATACAGAGTGAAGTGAGTCAGAAAGAGAAAAACAAATACTGTATGCTAACACATATATATGGAATGTAAAAAAAAAAAAATGGTCATGAAGAACCTAGGGGCAAGACAGGAATAAAGAAACAGACTTACTAGAGAATAGACTTGAGGATACAGGGAGGCAGAAGGGTAAGCTGGGACACAGTGAGAGAGTGGCATGGACATATACACACTACCAAACGTAAAATAGATAGCTAGTGGGAAGCAGTCTCATAGCACAGGGAGATCAGCCCAGTGCTTTGTGATCACCTAGTGGGGTGGGATAGGGAGGGTAGGAGGGAGGGCGACACAAGAGGGAAGAGATATGGGGACATATGTATAACTGATTCACCTTGTTATAAAGCAGAAACTAACACACCATTGTAAAGCAATTATACTCCAATAAAGATGTTTAAAAAAAATTCCAAAAAAAAAAAGATTCCACGCATAAGTGATATCATACAGTATTTATCTTTCTCTGTCTGACTTATTTCACTTAGCATAAGGTCTTCAATGCCATCTATGTTGTCTCAAATAGTAGGATTTCCTTATTTTTATGCCTGAATAATATTCCCTTTTATATATACGTATGTGTATATATATATATATATGGAATATATATATATACACCACATCTTCTTTATCCATCAACCACTTAGGTTGGTTCTTGTCTTGGCCATTGTAAATAATGCTGCTATAAACATGAGAGTTCAGGTATCTCTTTGAATTAGTGTTTTCATTCTCTTTGGATATATTCCCAGAAGTGGAATTGTTGGATCATATGGTAGTTCTATTTTTAATATTTTGAGGACTTCCATCGTGGCTGTACCTGTAATCAATGTTTATTTTCTGAATTCTAGGCTGTCTTTGACTATTATTCATACACACACACACACACACACACACACACATTTTTTTTTTTTTAGAAAAAACACAGAGGCAGGAGTTGCAGGTACATGAAACATGTCTGAAATCTCATTCCAAAAACAAACAAAAATTCCCCAAACTTGATGGTATTGTAGAAATCCACTCATTACTAGTCTTCCAATATATCTTTCTCTTTGACAGATGTCTTATGTTTCAGGCACCAGAATTATAGAAGAGCCACCCCTGAGCTTTCTAGCATGGACACAGGGAAACAGAAAAGTATCAGACAAGCTTGGCTGAGAGCAGACATTTAATAACTTTGTCTAATATGAAGGCAGAATATAGCCTTGAGTATTGTATCTTCCTTCCAGCTAACATCAGCTTTTCCTCCCAACTGAAAAAGCTCTCAAAAACCCCTGCCACCTTCTCAAAAGAAATTCCAGAGAAGAGTAATCTGGAATTTGAAGAGTGTCACCCTATGATGCCTTGTTTGAAATTCATTCAGCATATGGATTTGTGCAACAGTGGTGGAAAAAATGGAAGAAGCAAAGAGCAATAAAAACAAGGTTGGTGAACGTGATGTAGTAGAGTCACAAAACCTAATTTTTAAGGGTGGCTGCTATGGTCATCAAGCAATTGTGTTTCTATCGAAAAAGTTTATATTATATTCTAGATGCCACCACTCCAATGGGCCCTTCAGAGGAAAACTGACTGATGGCCCTGGCCTTCTGCCATAGCTGAGTGGACCAGGGTGAGACCCAGCCCAGGGCAGCTATTCTGTATGGCAGTAGTTCTTAAATTTTAATGTACAGAAGAATCACCCAGAAAACTTGTTAAAATACAGTTTTCTAGGACACATGCTCTGAGATTGGAATTCAGTAGGTCGGCAGGCAGCCCATAAATCTGCATTTCTAACAAGCTCCCCTGTGGTGATGCTGACGTTGCTGGTGCCTGGGACTGGTTGCAAGCATTGTGCTTCACAGCTGCTATCTCTGCCATGGCAAGGATGCTCAGATATCCAGCATGCCCAGAAGAGTGCCAGGCCATAGTAATTGCTCAATAAATATTTGTTGACTAAACAGTCCTCTCTTGAGGAGTTGCAATATTTAGAGACAGCCAGTTAGGAGATAAGAGAAAGGCCAAAAATACAAATAAAGAAGGCAGTGGGAAGAAGCCACGAGACAGCAAAAGCCACAAGGCAACCAAAGGCATAGGCTTGCAGTGGCCATGTGTGAGTCAAAACTTAGAAGACGGAAATTCATCAGTAGTGTCCAGGGTAATAGAAGCAAAAGCTAAGATTCACTGACTTGCCTACAAATAACAAATGCTGGAGAGGGTGTGAAGAAAGGGAACCCTCCTACACTCTTGGCGGGAATGTAAATTGGTGCAGTCACTGTGGAGAACAGTATGGAAGTTCCTCAAAAAGCTAAAAATAGAGCTACCATATGATCTAGCAATTCCAGTCCTGGTCATATATCTGGACAAAAACTGTAACTCGAAAAAATACATGCATCCCTATATTCATAGCAGCACTATTTACAATAGCCAAGACATGGAAGCAACCTAAATGCCCATCAACAGATGAATGGATAAAGAAGATGTGGTACATATATACAATGGAATATTACTCAGCCATAAAAAAGAATGAAATCATGCCATTTGCAGCAACATGGGATGTACCGAGAGATCGTCACAGTAAGTAAAGTAAGTCAGAAAGAGAAAGACAAATACCATATGATATCACTTATATGTGGAATGTAAAATATGGCACAGATGAACTTATCTACAAAACAGAAACAGATTCACAGATACAGAGAACAGACTTGCGGTTGCCAAGGGGGAGGGCGTGGGGGAGGGGTAGATTGGGAGTTTGGGGCTAGCAGATACAAGCTATATATAGAATGGATAAACAACAAGGTCCTATTGTAGAGCACAGGGAACTATATTCAATATCTTGTGATAAACCATAGTGGACAAGAGTATGAAAAAGTATATATATATATATGAATCACTTTGCCGTACCCCAGGAACTAATACAACATTGTAAATCAGCTATACTTCAATAAATTTGTTTTAATTAAGAAAAAAAAGAAAACAAGGGCTTTTGAGGGAAATGAAAGACGAACAGGGTGGAAGGAAGCACAGACCCCATAGTCACTCGAGGAAGAAGACTTCAATCCACACTCTGCTTTATAGATGCTAAGCCCCTGGCTTCACTGACAGTTACTGAGGAGAAACTGGGCCTTTTTCTTGGGTCCCTTGGTTAGCCAAGTTTCTTGGAAGACTTATTTATAGACTGAATTTAATTCCTTTCTTCCCTTTCATTTTTCAACCCCCTCAGATAGGGTTTATTTCCTTATCACTCCTCTAAAATGATTGCCAAATCCTCAGGATACATTTAGGCTCTCACCTTCTCACACCTCCCAGCAGCCTTCAGGCACAAGTGGCTACGCCATCACTTTGAACACTAGCCCTTCTCAACTTTGGTGGCACCAGCTTTCCTATTCCCCACCCCCACCCCCAAATCAGGTGGCCACTCTTTCTCCTAACCTGGGTCCTCATATTCTTCCTACCATGTTAGAATTTGCCAGGGCTCAGGCCTGGACTGATTCTCACTCCACTTGGTCTCCCTAAGTGATGCCCTAAGTCCCATGACTTGCAAAACTAGTTTCTGCCAATGACACCCCAAATTAACTGATGCTCTGAGCTCAGGCTAATACGTACAAGTACTTTCTCAAGCACCCTGTCTGCATGTCTACTAGACATCTCACACTTAACATATTCAAACAGAATTCTTGACGTCTCCCCGACCCCCAAACACGTCCCATCTTCTCTAGTTAGTTCCAGTAACGATAACTTTTAAAATGCACTGCCAACCTTTAACAATCATGGAAGTTCCTACGAAAAAAATGGAAAGGCCTGTTAACACGGGGCCCCTATTCCCACAGGGTGAAGGATTACTCTAGGAAGCCCATGCACGTTCCAGTTTTTAAATCCCTGGCTGGCTCACTGCACACAAATACATCACCTACCTAGCCTCTGTGGGCATTTAGCATGGCACTCCTACACCAGCCTCCTCTTGCACTTTTCTCCCCACTGAGCACACCAGCATCCATCCACATGGGCTTTATTTTCGTTCCTTAACTGAGCCTGGTTCTTTTCTGCCTCGGTGCCTTCCCTCTGTCATGAAACGGTCCTCCTTCTTTACCAAGCTGCCCCTACTCATCTTGCAGATTTCGGTCAAATGTCATTTCCATTAGCCTCATCACCAGCCCCCGTCTAAACTGCCCTTGTCATGTGCTCCTTAGTGGCACTCCCTACAATTTCTAATTCTGCACATGTGTGCTCAACAATTTAGGGCCATCTCTCCTCACACGGGCTGTAAACTCCTTAAAGGTCCATTAACTAATGGTATTCATCTCTGGATATCTAGTGCTTGGCATAGAGTAAATATCCAATAAATACTGGCTAAATGAGTGAATGTCATCTACTTTATAATATGCCGAGGGTCGGCTTCCTCATCCGTAATGCGATGACATGATATTTGCCCTTCTTTGGACACGTATTACTTGATAGACCAAATAAAACCATGAGCTAGCATACCATTTTATTACATTTCTATTCTCCAGGAGAACAAGGCTATTCTACGCACATTTGTATCATCAGCACCTGGTATGAAGTTACTGGGCAATGAATGTGTGTTGAATTGAATTGCTATTATTATTTGTCTGAAGAAAGATCAAAATAAAAGTTGATGGTAGCTCCCCAGTCCGTAGTTAACGCTCCTACCCAGCTATCTCAAAAAGATGCTTTGACCCGATCATAAGGTTTGGAAGATCTTAAAGTAAGCATGTTTGGGGTGAATCAATACATTTATGGCCTAGGGCAAAGGGTTTTTTGTTTTGTTTTGTTTTGTTTTTTCCCTGAACGAGTTTCTGTTTCTTACCTGTTTGTTTTATCTTTGGAAAGGCAGCTGAAGTTCATCAATAAAGGCGATGTTCATTATTTGAAGGTTTAGGCAGCAGAAGAAAACAACTGTAGATTATAGAAGGTCTGTTTTCACCCAAAGACGTCAAATATCTGGATCACATGTACAGCAACGGTTAAAGCTAAGCCGTACAGGGATGCGGAGGGGATGCCCAAACCTGGTCTGTGGGTATGGGCAGTGTAAGGATACTCATAGGCGTCCAAAAAGCTCACCTCCATGACTCCCCAGTGCACATGTGAGAGTAACCCATATGGATTCAGTCTACGTAGCCCATCTATGGCTCTCCTGTCCAATTCACAGCCTGGTGCATTTAGGAAGCGTGATAATAGACTGTACGCTTGGGATTTCCCTGGCAGTACAGTGGTTAAGACTCCGTGCTTCCAATGCAGGGGTCGCCGGTTTGATCCCTGGTTGGGGAGCTAAGATCCCACATGCCCCATGGTATGGTCAAAATAAATAAGTAAAATAGGCTGCATGTTTACTGAGCCCCTACTATGTGCCAGAACCTAGCGAGGCATCTTCCCAGCTCATTTAACCTCTACCTAGGAGGGATCGTTATCTCTTTTTAGAGATGTAGAAATGGAGGTCCAAGTAGGTTAACTTGCCCGAGAACATAAAATTGGCCAATGATCAAAAGCAGTGGTACCCACATTGAAGAATGGATTCAAAGAACAACACAGCAACAACAAAGGATGTACTACACCAAGACACCTGTACGTTTCAGAGACTGCGCTGCCCCACAGAGCGTCAAACAGCCAATCACTTTCCTCTTGAGCTAGCATGGCCATATCTCAACGCACATCACGATACTGTTGAAGGAACGTGCGTTTTGGAATCACATCTCGATTTGAGTTCTTCCTCTGCTACTAATGAGCTATGTGCTGCCAGGAGATTTGTCTCTGTGTCCCGCTGGTCAGGTGATCACGTGTTCTGTGGTTGTCTGGCCTATAACAGACCCATGATGAATGATACCTCCACCTTTCCTCCTTTCTGCCTCAAGGAAGTAAACATCACCATGACGTTTACCCTAAAAACCGACACTGATAACTTTCCTTTTTTTTTTTTTTTTAACACGCCAAGGCACCCAGCTAAGTCTTTAACATACCATACTTTCATTTAATCCTCACAACCCTTTTTCTTCCAGATCGTGGAACTGAGTCCTGGAGAGGTTAAACAGCTTGCTCAGTCTTAGTAATGGGGCCAGGACTCTGACTTGAACCCTAGCCTGTTTTAAGCTGGATTCCAAGCTATCTAACACTATACCACACTGCCCCTTTCCCTACACCCCTAGACAATAAATACTGAGAAATATAAGCTTTTTTGTTCATTCGTGTTTTTCACAATAATATTCCCTAACCTGGCATTCTACGTTTATGCATATCACCAGAAAAATTTAAAGGTAGAAAGATCAGGAGACATCAGCTCAGGTTGTATAAAAATCAGCCAGCCTGATCTGATATTACGATGGGCAGGAAATTACTAGAAGTTCAATATTATCTGTGGGAGTCTACTTTGGATATTACGTTACCTTTAAAGTATTCTTAGAACTCCAAACACATCCACAGATGTTAAACGCTTGAAATTTTCATGACATGACTGTATTTTCCTCGACAATTCCTTGTGCATCAAGTAGAGGGAAAGGGCCGAGAAATGGAGGGAAGAGGCAAATTTTAAAACAGAATTTAGAAGCAGGCGCGTTTGTGTTTCTCACTCCAGGCCAGGCTCTCCTCTCCTCGCTGTTGCTTCAGAGAAGCAGCAAAGTGATCGATCTGGCTCAGAGGTGATGCTCTTCACAGAACCTCTTCCGGGAATCTTGCAGGGCTACTGAATATTTGAAGGATCTGGGCTTCCAGGAACGGAATACAAGGAAGAATGAAACATGTCATGCTTTAGAGCAGTGGTTCTCAGCCATGGGTTATTTTGCACCCCAGCAGACATCTGACAATGTCTGGGGTCACTTTTGGTTGTCACAACGGAGAAGGGTGCTCCTGGCATCGAGTGGAGAGATGCCAATAAATATCCTACAATGCCTCCCACAAGAAAGAATTATCTGGGTATAATGTCAACAGTGCTCGCATCAAGAGACCTTGCCTTAAGGAAGTGTCTCTGTTTTTGAATTTTTTAAAAAATTATCATCGAAAAAGCAAATCACTACCAGCCTGTCAATAAAATGGACTTTCTAAAACATACTCCTTTAGATTACTTCCTGGATGAGGCTCCACAGCTCATTGCCCCTTACAGGGTGCTCTGAAGCCCTAAGCACCACATGCAAGAAACTCCATGACCCGGATTGGCTACCTTCTCCTCACCTCCTACCCCACCAAGAGCCAATGGTGCTGGACTTCCTACCATCTCCCAGGCCAGCCTTGAACTTGCATTGCACCCCGCCCTGTGCCTTTGCACACCACTCTCTCTCAGCCTGGGAATCTTTTCTTTCTTCTCCATCTTGCAAGACTCCATTCATCCCTCAAGGCTTCATGGCATCACCTTGTTTACCTTTTCGGAAAACACTTTTCACCAAAGCTTGTGTACCAAGAGCATCAGCGTCGCCTCGGGGTTTATCAGAAAACCAGAACCTCAGGCCCTCATCCCAGACCTAGTCAATCAGAACCTGCCTTTCAACAAGATCCCAGGTGCTCTGTTCGCACATTCAAGTGCATGGGAACTGCTGTAGGCAAGGTGAGCTGCCAGCCACATCTCCACACTTCCAGGACATCCTAAATAGCCCCATACACCCAGATCGCCAGCTATACAGCAATCGTCTGTTTGTGCGTCTGTCTTTCTCTCTATTTTGTGACCCTGATCTGGAGAAGGATGCTATTTTATTTATCTTTGTATCACTGGCATCAAGATAGAAGAGATACATAGCAGACACTCAATATTTACAGCTAAACAAATGAACAGCCTATATCCATGCTTCCTGCATCCCTGCCAGATGGAAACCCTACATCCTTCTCCAGACAGCTGAGCCCAGCGTAGGTCCAGGACTAGCCTCGGGGGTATGATAACACTCCCCATCCAGCAGTTCTTAGAATTAAGAAGAGCCAGGACCCATCTTATAAAATCCCACTGAAGCTTACTGTGTGCCAAGCCCTTTGTCTGGCAGTGGAGATACAATGTGATAGAAAACACACCTGAAGAGGACTCACACCAGTGTTTGGCAGGGTACTGATCAGCATGTGAGAAACCAACAGACCTGAGTTGAGGGAGGGAACCATTTGAAAGGACTAGCTGGAACCCTCTATAGCAATCAAGGTCAAAATAGTGCCCGTCCCATCAGCTAGACCAGAAAACTTCACAATTTCGGAGTACTGGGTAGAGTACTCAGAGAGTCCTGCTTCAGTAGCCCTAAGGTAAAAAATGTTGTAAATACTCAAATATTTGAAAATTAAGTAGAGAAATGGAAGATATAAAAACATGAATCAAAGTTCTAGCAATGAAAACTACAATGTCTAAGATAAAAATTATACTGGATTGGATTAATGGAAGATTTGATATCACAGAAGAAAATATGAGTGAACTTGAAAGCATAGGAATAGACACTGCAAAATGAAACACAAAGAGAGAAAAATGAATTTTAAAAAAATCAGTGACCTATGGGTCAACGTCAAGTAACCTAATATCCACATAACTGTAGTTCCCAAAATCAGGTGGACAGAAAAATACTTGAAAAAATAATAGCTGAAACTTTACCGAATTTGATGAAAACTATAGACCTACAGAGCTGGGAAACTGTGCAAATCCCAAGCAAAGGAATAAAGAGCCCTGGAAATGGAAAAAAGAAAAAACAAAGAAAAAGAAAGGAAGGCAGGGAGGGAGGGAGGAAGAAAGAAAACCACACCTGGTCCCTATTTACTGGGGCTGATATTCTGGGGAGGAAAGCAGAAATGAACATGTCATCCCAGGGTGGTGGGTTCTACCAAACAGGAAGTCTGGGATGCTAGGGGCGCAGGTGTGACATGGGGCGGGCGTCGTGCTTCTGCTAACGTAGTGTTCTTCCTGAAAGAGTGACATTTTAGCTTAGGGGTTAAGGGTGAATGGGAGTTAGCCAGGAAAAATGGAGTAAAAGTCTTCCGGGATGAGAGGAAACAGCAAAGACCCTAAGATACAGAGTGTGACTGACGCGTTCACAGCATTTTCTACCCCAGGGGCCCAGATAATCCCTTAATTAGCGTCCTCTCTACACACACTTCTGCCCCCTTCTGATGGGCCTTATCTTCTTTGCTTGACTAGTGCTTGCTTTCCCAGCTGGACTTGAGACCTTCTCAATCAACAGCCCTCTCAGCCAAGGCCTAGACACCCTTCCCAGGCTCCTTAGAAGGCTAGACCCTGCTTTTCCCAAGACCCATCTTTTACCTGTTTCCTGTTGCATTTAGACAGGTGGCCATCCCTCACTCATTCACTCATTCATTCACTCAGTATATTTATTTTGAGTCCTTCTCCGGGCCAAGTCCTGGGGCCACAGAGGTAAATAAAATAGACATAAAACAGGGCTTCCCTGGTGGCGCAGTGGTTGAGAGTCCGCCTGCCGATGCAGGGGACACAGGTTCGTGCCCCGGTCCGGGAAGATCCCACATGCCGCGGAGCAGCTGGGCCCGTGAGCCATGGCGGCTGAGCCTGCGCGTCCGGAGCCTGAACAAAACCAAAACCTGTCCTTCTTCTCTGGACTCTGCCAGGGACTGGCAGCAGGAGATGGGTAGGAGGAGGAGAGAGCTCCCAGGCAAACTCCGCCTGAGCCAGCCCTAAGATGCCCCGCCTGCCCATAAAGCCATCTCCAGGGCACTCAGACCTTCCCACCGCCTCCTGCAGTCTACTGTGGTGACCCCCATTTCTGCATGCCCCCTAAGTAAATGGGAGGTGTTTTCTAGGGAATCTGACTTCATGATTCTTTAAGGAGCTATCGGCATGGAAAGCACCCGGGACGGAGCAGCCTCCCCTGACTAATAACACTTATCTGGGTCACTGTCTCACAGAGATTCATTCTGTAATTTCTGGGGCCTCAGAGAGAATGTCTTCGTGTTTTTCAACACATTAAACTGAGCTCACTATTCATTGGCCCTAACAGCTCCATTATCAGGAAGCCCAATATTATTACCAGGCATTAAGTTATCCACAATTATTCTGTTTTATTCTCCATTTTGGTGAGATAAGCCATGCAGACTGGGCAAGTCTGGGCATCGTTTGCAATTTGTATGTGAGTTCAACAAAGAGCATGGAGCCTTAGCTAAACTCCTTCCTGGGGTTTTTCACTGGACCTCTTGCTGTGCCTTCTGCTTAGTAAGAATGTTATAATAATGCTCCATATCAGGGGTCAGCATACTATGGCCTGGGGGCCAGGGTGGCTGCTTTTGCAAACGGAATTTTCCTGGAAAATGGCCACACCTGTTCGTTTACTTTTTTTTTAATTAATTTATTTTTGGCTGCATTGGCTCTTTGTTGCTGCACGCGGGCTTTCTGTAGTTGTGGCGAGCGGAGGCCACTCTTTGTTGCAGTGCGTGGGCGTCTCATTGCAGTGGCTTCCCTTGTTGCAGAGCACGGGCTCTAGGAGCATAGGCTTCAGTAGTTGTGGCACGTGGGCTCAGTAGTTGTGGCTCGCGGGCTCGAGAGCGCAGGCTCAGTAGTTGTGGCACCCGGGCTTAGTTTCTCCGCGGCACGTGAGATCTTCCCCGACCAGGGCTCGAATCCATGTCCCCTGCATTGGTAGGCGGATCCTTAACCACTGCGCCACCAGGGAAGCCCTCGTTTACTTATTGCTTACGCTACTTTCATGATAAAAACAGCAGGGCTGAGTAGCTGCAACAGAGATCATGGGCCCTCAAGCCTAAAAATACTATCAGGCCTTTTTCAGGAAAAGACTGCCAACTCTTGAGCAATAGCTAATGTTTGTAGCATATAAATTCTGTGAGAAAATCCTTTATATGGTTTGTGTCCTTTAATCCACATAAGATCCCATTTTACAGATGACACTATCGAGGCTGAGAAGTGATGGTCAGTCCAGGGTCCCAGCAGCGCTAAACAGCAGAGTCGGGGTTCAAGCTTTTGTTGCATCAGCCGTGTCTGATTGACACATGCACATGCCTCTTGATATCTGAACTTGCATTGACCCTCTCGAGCTAAGGGACTTTGTCAAATGAGGCAGGTAAGTCACTTTTTCTCCCCTGATAAAAGCTAGTGGGCTGTTCGGACAGCTGAATGAGGTATGGTGGGTAAAAACATACTGAGTCTCGGTTCAACATTCCGGTTGCTTCCCAGGTGACATATGTCCATCTGGAGACAGCAGGCTGTGTTCCCTGATGCCCCCCAGCTGCATCCAGTCTGATAAGGCTCCTCTACTCCCTTGCCTCTCAAAGCGTGGTCTGCAAACAACCTGGGAGCTTGTCAGAAATGCAGAATCTCGGGCCCCACCCCAGACTTACTGAACCAGGATCTGCAGGCCAACAACATCCCCAGTGACTTGGTGGGGATTCGAGATGCTCTGCTGGTATCCGCAGCCTGATGAAATCCTGATGGTAATGCCATCAGCCTCAGCCGGTATCACGGACTGGAGCATCTTGACAATCTCACCATGCTAGCCAAATGGACTTCTGTCCTGGTTTCCTCTATTTAATGCTTTCAATAAAGGGCACGCCAGTCTGTCTCCCAAGACCACATGGATGGACTCTTGATGCCTTCCCAGGGGCTTGTGGGCCTCCTCTCCTAAGGATTTGCCTTTTATACCTTTTGCTACCTCCTCCGCACCTGCTGTGCAGTGATTCCCGACACTTAAATAACAGTACACTCCTGGCATTGAATATCATACTCTATCATGCCAGGGCAAGACACGCCCCCTGGATACTCGTAGAAACAAGCTGATTCTGCCCTCCTACTTCCTTGACCTTGAAGGCTTATCCTCACTGTGCCTCATATCCTGATGCCCCACCCAGCCTTATGCCTGGGATGTGAAAGTCAGTAATTCCTCATGGGCAATGCAAAGGATATACACCTTCACCTTAGGGTGGGATGCCTTATCTATGTGGATCTGGAATGTGCCTCACCAGCCCCAGCTTCCAGCACAGGGTCCAGCAAACAACAGATGCTCAATCATGCCCTGACGATGAACCAACTAGCTGATCTCCAGACTCTATGAATCCCAAAGCTGTATTTCTGACCTCAGGTCTCCCATCCCCCGCTTCCTCCATCTCTCTCATGCATATAAGAAAGAAAGGGAGTGATGCCAGAAAACACATCATCCCATCAACTTGACCCTCTCCCTGCCCCATTAGCTGGTATCTCGGCTTCCCAGGGACTCAGCTGTGGCAGACGCTACCAGGTTCAAGCAGCCCCAGCCAGGCTGCACCCATACTGTTTGCCCAACTCCTAAAATCAGTCAGATGTTCTGGCGCAGATGCCAGTAGGTTCCTCATCTCTCTCCACACACCTATGACTCATCCTCCTCCTTCCCTTTTCTATCACAAACACACATCTGTTCTGACTTAGGATAACTAAAGGAAAATTAAATGAATCTGTTTCGTGAGTCATCAAGGTTATTTATAGGACTTTAATATAGGCTGATACAAAATAAAGAAACAAAGAGAGAAATAAAAATAAGTTACCTCCTCAGGAAGCCAAGCAAAGTTCGGGCTGATGAAGCTGTACGCGTCTTTGGTTTATCACGGTCTTTCTTCCAGGTCCCAGGAAAATCAATGAGGCTTGTTGGATTTTGAGAGATCAATGTTAAAAAGGCGCGCTTTGCAATGCAGAACATGTGCGCGGTGTGCGTGTTGCAAGGGGCCACAGGCCGATGGAACAACCCTAATCCAGCACTTGGAGGAGTGTAAATATTGGCTGTGGGGATAAGGGCATCGCCAGGTCCTTCTTGCGCTGCCCCTTCAACTCCTCTCCGTGCGCTCTGAGCTGCCTCTAGCCGGCAGGTGGCTGAAGCTTTGGGTCACTGATGAACTTCAGCTTTCCTTAGTCCCTGCTTGCGAGGACGCCTTTCAGAAATAGGTCATACAGAGTTTATAATAACTCTGTATGGAATGTAATCTATAAAAATATCGAATTACTATGTTGTACACCTGAAACTAATATAATCTTTTAAGTCAACTATACTTTAAATAAATAAATAAAAAAATAAACAAAATTTGGGGAAAATGCTATTAGGGGCCTGCATAGGAACAGGGACCTAGTATATTGTTTCCAAACAAGGATATTCTGAAATGCCATGTTACTGGAAGTAACTACAGCATTGCCTCTTTTTTTCCTCATGGTCAGGGATATAAAACTAGCCAGAGGGCTCCCCTGGTGGCGCAGTGGGTTGAGAGTCCGCCTGCCGATGCAGGGGACACGGGTTCGTGCCCGGGTCCGGGAAGATCCCACATGCCGCGGAGCGGCTGGGCCCGTGAGCCATGGCCGCTGAGCCTGCGCGTCCGGAGCCTGTGCTCCGCAATGGGAGAGGCCACAACAGTGAGAGGCCCGCGTACTGCAAAAAAAAAAAAAAAACACAACTAGCCAGAAATGGGGTGTTTGACATTAAAGAACACAAAGAGATGGTTCCTGGACATGAACAGGAGGAGATGGTGCCTGGCCCTATGAAGAGTCTACATGTGCAAAACAGGACAATAAACAAGTGCATAATTACCTCTTCTTGAAAGAAAGGAAGAAAGGAGGGAGGGAGGGAAGAAAGGAAGCGACAGAAGGAGGGAAGAAAGGAAGGGAGGGAGGGCGGAAGGAAGAAAAAAGAAAAAGAAATAAGTCAGAGAGAGAACTATAGGCTCCAAAGGAAATGACCAGAAGGGCAAGATCAACGTTACCTCTAATCTGGGAAAGTAGGTACCACGTCACCCTAGACTCCTTTGACTCATCTCCCTCCTTCCCAGCATCCCCAGAGTCATCCGCTCACCAAACTTCCCTCCTGACGTCTGCTAGAACCAGGCCCCAGGTCTCCACCTCTCCATCTGTCTACTACTGTCTTGGTTCATCCCACGTCTGCCATCTTCCACGCAGTTGCCAGCATAGTCTTTATTAAGACAGGCATCTTATTATGTTTCTCTAATGCTTGAAATCTAACATTTTTGGCAGTTCCTTAGGAATTGGCTTGATTTTACTTTCGTGGGGAGCTACCCCCGAATACGTGTCCCCGATACCAGTCACACTGGCACTTAACACGTCTTGTCTTTTCACACCTCCACGCGTTTGCTTAGTAAACAACTAGGTATCAACGTGCGGTTCTAGAGCCTTCCCTCTGTCCTCATATTTATGTTTACTTGTTTCACTGTCGTCCTCACTGGAATATAACCTCTTTGAGGACAGTGGCCTTCTCGTGTTTACAGCTCTAACCCCAGCATCCTAAGATTACTGCCTGGAACGTAATAATCACTCAAAATATATTTGTTGAATGAATGAATAAATGAAAGTCTACCCCCGGGGGCTAGATTGTGAGTTCACTGAAGTCAGAATTTCTTGTTCATTTCATATTCTGGGTACATGGTTAAGTGCCTGGCACAGGGTAGGGATTCAAAAACTAATGTTTTGTTGAATTGAATTGGCTTGAAAAGCACTTTTCAGGGGGAACTTACCAAGGGGGTCCTCAGAATTGCTTCTCCATCTCTGTGTACAAAGCCAGATTCAAAGCTAAAAAGTGAGACTGCTTTCCAAAGAAAGAGAAGGAAGTCTTCAGTGAGGCTCAAGGACAAAAGATCCCCAAGTCTCAACACCCCAAATTGGCAATTATGCTTCTCAGGCTTCACAGTTCCATTTATGAATGTAAATCCTTACCTTATCGCGAGGAAACATACCACGGTGTCAACTCGATTTTCAAAGACCTTTATAGTCGCCACAACTTTGATATATATATTTTATTGTGGCACCATCTGCCCTGCTAAAGTTAAGGCTGAGTCAGCACTTCTAGAAGGAAATCCATGTTCTGGGGATTTATAACTCAGCCATAAACACTTAGCTTTGGCTTTGGTGATACTGAAATGAAATCTGCCCCGATGTGTAAAGATATGTAAGTGAACCCATGAGCTCAAGGAGAAACCATGGTTGTCCCTTTTTAGAATTCTAATTCTAAATCAATATCAAGGAGAAAATATCACTAACGAGGAATACAAGCTTCTTCCATTTCTCAAGAAACAGAATCCAGTATGTGTGCTCGATTATGTGGACACCCTAATTCCTACTTACTTACCTCACTTTCCCCACACCCAGGTGGTCGCCATATCTTAGTGGGTCTAACCTGCTGTCCTCCTCAAGCCTTAATGGGCCTGTGAATCACCTGGACATCTTGCTGACATGAAGTCCGGGCTGGCACCTGAGAGTCTGCATTTCGAACAAGTTCCCAGGTGATGTAGATGCTGCTGCCCCAAGGACCAGTCTTTGAGAGCCCCCAGTATTTGAAAACCCCCAATATGTCCCAGGCTCTGCATCCTCCCTCTTCCTTAATGCAGACCCTCCTCATTTCATACCTGGCCTGTTTAACACCTGCCCCTCCATCCACTTTTCTGCCATCCCATCTGCCTTTATTTTATTTCATCCCCAAATTACCTTCCCTACGCAATTAGGCCAGAATTCTCTAGCCATCTCCCCATCTCCCCACAGAGAGGCTGAATCATTCCCTTCCCGGTCCTACCACTTCCCACACTCTGCCATTAAATCTGTCAGAGTTTCTAATTATTGACCCATGTGTCTGTCAACCTCAACTGACTGTGGGGTCTTAAAAGGTAGGAAGCGTATTTTACTCAGCTCAGGGTCTGCCAGACAACAGGAGTTCAATAGTGTTTGAAGACAGGAGGAATTAATAAATTAGGGAGTTTATAAGAAGAGCTATCATTTATTGAGCACTGTTTGTTTACCCGGCGCTGCACAACAGGCTTTACATTTATTAACCCATTTTATGCTCGGAACAACCCCGGGAGTTAAATATGGTGAGGCCCGCACTATACAGAAGAAAGTTGAGAGAAGCTACATAACTGTTGCAAAGAGGTACAGCTTGCTAAGTGGCAAAACTGAGTCCGAACTCAATTTCATTAAAATTCCAAAGTTCTTTCTCCTAATTGCCAAGCTATTACGAAAGACTGACGGAACAAATGAAGACAGGAACGAAGGCATGAATGACTTTTGTCATTCATTCTGTTGGGGATCTGTGAAGCCAGGCAACCTCTTCCTACGAGTCAATGAAAGTACCCTATTCAGATGGCCAAGTGCGTATAGATAAGAACCAAAAAAAGGTGATTTGTGCCTCTGGTTTACTGCTCTGACCTCTGGCAGCTCAAAATAAGATTTGATTTTTAAAACACAAATGCCTCCACCTGTTATATCAGCTCCTTGACACCAAGATGAAGGACATGAAGATGCCTGACTGACACTCTGGACCCAAGAAAGTTACGAGCAGGGAATATGTTTTACCTACAGATATCACTAGGTGTGAGAGGCCAGAAATACCACACATCATTCATTCACCCATTCATACATACATCCACCCATCCTTTCACTCACTCATCTTTTCATTCATTTATTCTTTTTTTTTTTGCGGTACGCGGGCCTCTCACTGTTGTGGCCTCTCCCATTTGCGGAGCACAGGCTCCGGACGCGCAGGCTCAGCGGCCACGGCTCACGGGCCCAGCTGCTCTGCGGCACGTGGGATCTTCCCGGACCGGGGCACGAACCCGTGTCCCCTGCATCGGCAGGCGGACTCTCAACCCACTGCACCGCCAGGGAAGGAAGCCCTATTCATTTTTTATTCACTTATCCATTCGTTGATCCATCCTGATGTTCATTTTTTCATTCACTCAATATTGATTAAGACTCGGTGTGTTTTAGAACTCTTTAGGCCTGAAAATATGGCAAGGCTGGAAGGGAGCTGTCAAAGGAATTTTCCTACTAAATTACTTCTCAACTGATACTTGAAAGATATACAAAAATTATTCAGGTAAATAGGTATGTGGATTACAGCATGTTACATAATGGATAAGGGCGGGATGAAGGTAGTTCTAGAAATAAGTAACAACGTGTGTGCAAGCTGTGTGTGTGTGAGGAGTCTGGCACATTTGAAGCATGGACGAGGTGTGGGATGGCCGAACAGAAGTCAGAGTACAGAGCAACAGGAGGAAGGGAGAGTGATGAGATACAGAGATGCGGACAAGAGTGCTCGGTCCTCCTCTTCGCTTCTAGTAATTAGAGGGTGTCAGTAGCTCTGTGGATCTACAAGGGATGCCCTGAGAAAGGACTGTCAAGTTGAGGGGACTTGATACAACCATATCCATATTTATGTCCATATCCTTATAGGTTAACAAATAAATGAAGAATCGGGTATACCTGGAACACTCAAATACGGAAGTACAAATACATACATACATACATGTATGTCTATATCTATGTCTGTCTGTCTATCTACCAATCATCTTCATCTTTCTGTAAAGCAACTTCAGTTCTGACCCTAAGTCTTCAGCATAGCGGCGGGAAAAAAATCCCAGCTTCTTCCTGATGCCTTCCCCTGACCTTGAGATTCAATGCCACGGTGCTGGAAGTTTGACAGTCGGATGCTGAGGACTCCAGTGATCTATCCAGCCAGGGTGGCTGTTCTAGCATTGCCCTGCTGCCTCAAAGGCTCTCTGCTACTTCTGCATCATACTTAGCACGTGCCATGTTTTTAAAGCTGCCTGGGACCCCATTCGCCCAGAAGTTCCACATTGACATCTTCCTGTAGAGTCTTGTGGTCCCCCCTGCATGCATCCAAGAGGTATGGTCGCCTCTCTTTTGCACCCAGAGATCTCTCCCTCTCCCTCACCACTCTTCACTCATTCTCTAACTCGATGCGTTGAAGGGAGTGATTCTCCTTCTAGGATGGTAAAGAGGAGGCCACACTCTTCCCATGATGTTACTTTACATCCCAAATCCCTGCCCCATCTAGGGTTTCAGCTTTTGAACACAAAAACCACAAAGAAAGTGTGGGGCAGGCAACATTGGTTTTCTTCCTGCTAGATCCCTCCCCAGAAGCAATGAGCACTGAAATGAGTATCTCCTTGGTTGGGGCAAGACTAGGAGAGAGAAGAAAGAAAAGACAGGAGACATGCAGAAAAAAGAAACATAATTAATATCCATATTACCATAGACATGTGCTGTGGAGGTGAAAATAGACAGGGACACAGTGACAGAACCAGTAGATAGTAGACATATACATAGGATAAGATAAAACAATGTTAATATGCTTGTATTTCCCAACTTCTAATCCCTGCAGGCTAAACTCATTTTTCCCATCTCCCAAACTCTAAGGAAGGTCCTGTCTGGACAAACAAGTTTGGGGGGAGTTTTGTAACGGAAAAAATGAAAGCAAGGGGCAGAGGACAAGACAAGGCTGAGGGAAGCAAGGGTGGAAGAACACTGCTATATAGTTTAGGAAGAGAGGTGCTGAAACAGCTCTTCTGTGTGAGAATGGGGAAAGGAAAGGGAGGGAAATGAAAGCATTTTAAGAATGGTTGCTGAATATTTCCTACTACTCCCTGGAGCTGGAGGTGGGATACTGCACTGCCAGTTCCCATGGGGTTGGTTAAGTTTCCACAGACGCTGAGAGTTGCTCTCAGATGACTATACATGGCCCTGGGACTGCATAGAGCCACAGTGAACATCCTGGGGCAGAAACAGAGAAATGTGTTTAGGGCCAGGGATGAATTTCGTCCCGGGTTCTTCACCAGGAACCTGCAGGGGAGGAAGAAAAGTAACTACTAGCTGTGGAGGAATTAATGCTTATGGGCTCAAGGAAGCCAAGAGTTTCTCCTAATACCACAGAGGCACACACCCAGCTCATTCACTCCAGGGATGAACTGCGGGGTCCCTGTCCTGACTTCTAAGGGGAGTAGATCAAATTCAACAGCAGGGAATCATAGGGTCCTCAAGCAGGTGTCACTCAGGTGACAGAGTACGCAGAACAGGGCATCCAGAGTTTCACAGACTGCATCTTCAATCTTTCTAGCTCTATCCTTCCTCTGGTAACAGCTACATCCCAGCGTGGTTGTGTTACATCAATCCACACACCTAAGAGGCACATAGAGGATCTAAATCCACCCTAATTCTCTCCCCTTATTGCCCCCCTAAAAGCTCAAGAATATACAATTTCATGAGTTCAAGTAAGGGAAGTTAGAAAAAAAGAAAAACAAACCAAAATACAGAACAAACGATGGAGCCTCATTTTTTAAATCCTAATATTAATAACGTTGTGAAGTAAAACTGGCATAGAAACCAATTCTGCAAATCCTCCTGCTGGTAGGTTATTCATTCATTTGTTCATTCATTCCACTTTGATCAACCACCAGAATTATACCATAAGGGTGAAGGATGCAGGCTCTGGAGCCAGACAAAGAGTTTGAATAAATATCAACTGTTTTCATTGCTAATAATAATAATAAACACTACCATGCTCCAAGCCCTAAGTGAGTGAGGGGATTATTAAAGATAAACACTCTACATCTACCTTAGAATTGCTCAAAATCCAGCCAGGGGTGGAGTTTCAGTAAAGAAACTCTGTTGGAAATGTTTTCAACTGCATGTCACAGAACTTCTAGCTAATTGTGGCTAAAACCATGAAAACATTCCTAATTTATTTAACAAGAAATTTGAAAGTAGGCAGTCCCAGGGTTGGCCTGGCAGCTCCGTGATCTCCCAATGAGATGTGTATCTTTTCACTCCTGTCGACTTACTAGTCCTATGCATGTTGCTATGTGACCATGTAACAAGGCTACCAATGAAAGAGGTACCATGTTTGCCTTGAAGACTGGAGGAAGGAGGAAGGGACCATTCTAGTGGAGCCTTCTCCCAGGCTTGCCCTGACCATCAAGAAGCAGAACACCTTTCTAGAAGTCACTCGACAGACTAGTCCTAAGATCTCATTAGATGCAACTGGGTCACAGGCCCTCCCCCCATAGGTTCAGGGGAGGCTGGTGAAGTACATCTTGAGTTTTCAGCTTCTAGAAGATGTGGGGATGACTGATGGGTTGGCCAACTAACAGTACCTCCCTCAGAAACTTCCAGCATGTAGGACGACCAAAACGGAGGGGGCACATTTAAATTGGGACCACAGGGGAGACTGACTGATTCTCTTCTGGGATTTAGGACACACCTTATAGAGGAAGCAATGTTGATGAAACATCTGGAGGAAATGGGTGGTGGTGTGTCAGCTGGAGTTGGAAGGACTTCCTGAAACAGAGAACAGCAATGCAAAGGCAGAGATGAGAAAGTGCAAGAAATTGAAGAACTGTGAGACTGGAGCCGGTAGAGGGGGAAACTGTGGTGGGAGTGGAAAGAGATGGAGACGGTCCAACAGATCAGGGTCCCACTGAACTGGAGCTTGTCATACAGTACTTTTCAAAATGAGGGACTGCTTTTAGCGGCTAGGAGATGATTTTAGAAGAGAGGAACACAGTACTAAAGGGCATTGAGTCGTATGAGAAAAATATCCCCCTATAAACCCTCGTTGACGTCTTGTTTTTGCATCAAGGAGAAAGTCTTGGTTTGGGGTTGCTGTATCTTTAACATCTATCTCTCTCATTCACGTCCCTTTGTAGCACAAAGAATGCAAGCCTCAGGCAGGCCACCCTGTGGACAGTCCCCAGTTCAGATCTAATAATGCTGTTTGGTTTTGTTTGCATGATATTTATACTTACGGTTACCTTCTAGGGATGGCAACTGACACTGCATTTGAACGACACTGTGCGTTTCTCTGATCTTAATCTATGTAATTTTTTTTCAGAAGTGAGTTAATTTACAGAAAAACCTTGAGTAAATCATGGCACAGGTGGTATACAATATGACAGGATTCACAAAGACCATCCACAGTGACATCTTTCTGTTGGAAAACCATGAAGGCGGTGGGCAAGGTGGGGAAGTTTGGGAAATCTCACCCCAGCACCCAGGGACCATATTAGTGCAGAAAGGGATGATCAGACCTGTTTTACAAAGACTTGCTGTGACGAATATATGAGTTCATACATGCAAAGAGCTTAGGATCATTCCTGACACATAAAATAAATATTAACTATTGGAATCCTATGAGGACTACTAATATCATCAGCCGAGAGGCAAAGTGAGTTCAAGGATGAACGATCGGATGCAGGAGATGAA
This sequence comes from Phocoena phocoena, assembly GCF_963924675.1. NCBI lineage: Eukaryota > Metazoa > Chordata > Mammalia > Artiodactyla > Phocoenidae > Phocoena > Phocoena phocoena. Next base: position 18,560,737 of record NC_089233.1, read on the forward strand.
TCAAGAGCTTGTTAGTGTAATATAAGCTAAACAAACTCTGGGGAGAGTGGGGATGGCAAGAGAGACTGGAGACATTTAGGAAGAAGAATCCGCAGGTCTTGGTGTGACGGTGGGCAGGGTGAATGTCTCCTTTCTCTCCGCTGGGGCTGGAAGCTGTCTGAGTCCCAGGCTCACGGTGACACACTGCATGGTCTCCCTGCACAGACTGACTCAGATGAACACCACGCACACACAGATAAGACTCGCAGAGCACATTCTGTCCCCAGTGCGGCACCCTGTCATTTTCAGAATATCACCTGTCACACATAGTGAGAGTTCTCTTCTGCTGAAACGAAAAAGGAAGAGGAAAAAAGGAAAAGAACCTGAACATAAACTAAAAAAAGATCTGAAACCTTGGTCCGAAGAACATATCATTGGCCACAGAGCCCTATTAACGAGGCAGGGTCTCCAGGGACATACTTCATACCTCCCCCAGGCAGGAGGAAGGGAGAGGGAAGAAGCCTAATTCAGTGGGTTTGCCTGGCCAGCAATGCCCCCTACCCACCAATGCCCCATCCCCCATCTGATTCAGTCCTCATCACAGTCCTGTAAAGAGACCAGAGCTCAGAGGAATTAGGTAGCTTGCCAATGGTCACACAACTAGCAAAAGGTCATGGGATATGAATCATGTTTGACCAGCCCATGTTTGACAGTAGGACCAGTCAAACTGCACCTATGGGCCAATATTTAAGGAAACCGAAAGAGTAGGCAAAATGACGGCTTGAAGGCTAATACTGATAGAACCCTGCAGTATTACTTTTGACTTCACTGTTGACTCACCCAAGACATATTGCTTCACTCCTCTCTAACCTAGTCTCAGCATCCCTCAATATTTCCATAGTCAGATGTGTGGCAGATTCGATAAACAAAAGGGCACTGGAATTAGATTACGTTGGTTTCAATCCTAGGAGACTCTCTAACAAGGGACTGAGATTCTGTTGGTCAGGAGTGGGGCCCAGAGGGATGTGGGGAGCTGAGCCTAGCCCATCACCTCCTACTCCCTGAAATAAGTCACTCACCAGGGCTGTTGATATTACTCCCACCCTTTCTCCCTTCCTTCCCCATTCCTCTCTGTCTCCTTGGCCACTGCTACGGATGGAATGTTTGTGTCTCTCCAAATTCCTATGTTGAGTTAGGAAATCCTCATTGTGATGGTGTTTGGAGGTGGGGCCTCTGGCAGGTGATGAGATCATGAAGGGTGGAGCCCTCATGAATGGGATTAGTGCCCTTAGGAGAAGAAACACAAGAAAGGATCTCTCTCTTTCTCTCTCTCTCTCTCTTTATCTCTCTAGCCCTCTCTCTGCCTTGTCAGGATATAGCAAGAAGGTGACAGTGAGCAAACCAAAAAGCGAGTTCTCACCAGACACCAAATCAGCCAGCACCTTGATCTTGGACTCCCCAGCCTCCAGAACTGTGAGAAATAAATTTCTGTTGCTTAAGCCACCCAGTTTGTGGTATCCCGTTACAGCAGCTTGAACTGACTAAGATAGCCACTGTCTCAGCTCTGGTTTTCATCCTTCCCTGGTCCACTGCCTGCTCATCAGGCCCCCGTCACTGGTCCTTTGACCACCCCAGTCTCTGTCCACACTCTACAAATTCAGCAGAATCATCTTTCTAAAACACAACACTGATCATATTACCGTCCATGATTGAAACTCTCAATCATTCCCCACTGCTCTCATACACCATGTCCAGACCTAAACTCTCTGATCCTTTTCTACCAACCAAGCTTAATATCTGGCCATAACCCATCTACCCTTCCTCCCAGTCGTATCTGAACTCACATCATCCCGTTCTCTCAAGCCCTAGTGGCTTTCTTTGTATACATTGTTCCCACTGCCCAGCACGTGCGCGCGCACACACACACACACACACACACACACACACACACACACACCCTGCCTCCCTCATCCATCCTTCTTCCCTCTCATAGCTCCGGTCTCAGGCACTTCCTGGAAGGATCCCCACTAGCATATACTCTTATTACAGCCCCAATCCCACTTCCTTGCCATTGCAGTTTTTCTTCTCTGCCTCCCATATCACAGTCTAGGAGATGTGTCTGCTCCTTTCTACAGCCCTACTGTCCAGTACCTGGTATGCAGTAGGTACTCAACAGATGCTTGCCGAATGCATGACTACAAAACATGAATTCCACACTAGAGGAAAATGCGGATGGGACGGGAAGAATATTCCTACCAACTTTGCTCCTGTCAGTAAAAAAGAGACCCACCAAATACAGGACGTCACAAATGTTACAGAAAACCCAAAAGCCCCCCAGAAATATGGCCCTCCTAGTAACACCCACTCTGCTTTTCAAGCTGCTTTTTGCTGACCTGGGCTCCACCGACATCAATAATTATTAACTAGTGACTTTATCTAGAGCTGGGAACAACTTCATTTGCATACTATACTGTTTTATTTCAGCCTAAATCAGGCTTAAAGCGAGAAATTGCTCCTGTTAAACTTGAAGTCCCCCCACCTCATTAACGGAACCTGGCATTTGAAAACCTGATGATGTTTCAAGCACTCCAAGGAAAGAATCTAGAATGGTAAAGACACTGTGACCTGAGTAGAGAAAGCAATGAACTGAGGTTATTTAGGGCAGAAAAGTAAGTATTTGAGATGTTGCTATTCCCTTCAAAAGGGCTACATGGAATGGTATCTGGGCTCACCTGTCAGGCTAGTGAAAACTGCCCTGTTTTAAAACCTGGAGGAAATGCCTTTCCATTCAAGCAGTTCCCCAGTGGCTGCTCTGGTGAGTGGCAGAGAGGAACTCCCTGAACATCACTGAATGTGTTCAAGCAGAGATGGGATGTCCACACTTCAGGAATGCCATTGAGGGGCATAAAGGACTTCTATCACTTTTGCCTGCCCAATACCCATCAACACATTTGTTAAGTGTACCCACAATTTTCATTTATGGAATTACTCTTTCATTCTCAGTGGATGAGTCTCCAGAAGTGGGTATATGATCATTCAAAATACCACATCAGGGCTTCCCTGGTGGTGCAGTGGTTGAGAGTCCGCCTGCCGATGCAGGGGACACAGGTTCGTGCCCCGGTCCGGGAAGATCCCACGTGCCGCGGAGCCGGCTAGGCCCGTGAGCCATGGCCACTGAGCCTGCGCGTCCGGAGCCTGTGCTCCGCAACGGGAGAGGCCACAACAGTGAGAGGTCCGCGTACCACAAAAAAAAGAAAAAATAGCACATCATCATGGCCACAGTGACTGGTCTGTAAATTTGCATGTGACCCAAGGCTGACCAATAATATCCCTCCCTGGGACTTTGTCTGGAGGGGCTGCTAATTGGGAAAGATGTCAGCCTGGACCCAAGAATGCCCATCTTTGCCACTACATTCCCTACAAAGAGTGATCGTTTAAATAGGCAAATGAGAACATACCATTTCCCTACTTAAAAATCACCAATGGCTTCTCATTACACTTAAAATAAAATCTAAACTCCTTCTGATGGCCACAATCCCTGTACCATCTGCCGCTCTCACTTGTGCTCACATGACTTTCCTCTTTGGTCACTAAGCCCCAGCCATAACAGCATCCTTTTCGTTATTCAAACACAGCAAGATCATCTCAAAGTCTTTGAAGGTGCTGTTCCTTCCTCCTGGAACTCTCTTCCCCTCAACAGTACATACCGGGCTCCCTCTCACTACACGTGTGCCTTCTTACAGGTCACCAGCTCAGAGAGATATTCTGTGATCATTCTCTTTACTCTCACTCTCTATCTCTACACCCAGCTTTATTGCCTCCATTACACCATTAATTGCAATTATACACACATTTTCATTTGTCTATTCATTTATATCTTTCCCCCTACGGAGATAAATTCCATGAGATCAAAGGCTTTGCCATCTCATTCACTGCTGTATCCCCAATGCCTAAAACATGGCTAGTGCAAAATAAGCCACTAGTAATGAATGAATGAATGGATTTATTCCAACTGAGAACAGGGCCAAAAATTTAAAAAATAATTTAAAAAAGGAAAGTGGCTTTGGAAAATAGAGACAGGATTCCTAACAACATCATTGGAGCACATGGACCAAACCAAGGTTATCTCCACCTGGACTTTTCAGTTAAACAAGCAAATGAATCTCCTTCTCAGCTTAAGCTGGTCTGAACTGGGTTCCTGTCACTTACAACCAAAGAACTCTGACTTACACCAAGACGGTGCGTATAGCCAGTGGTGGGGCGTGCGCACGCAATCACTCTCCCCTGTCTCCACTCGTATATTCCCCAAACAGATCTGGACAAGCCTTGGCCACAGTGGTTTAGGCCTGTTTCATCTGTCACTCACCGGTAATTTAACATGGCTTAGTACCATGCCTTTTACCTGGAAGTAAGATGAGGCAGGATGAGACACAGAGCGGCTTACGTTGAGAAAGGTGAAAGCAAGTGTGGTGGGGCCAGACATTTATTAGATGTGGCAGAACCAGACCCTGTATTCTTCCTGTGTCTGGGATCCATCTCACTCCTATAGGGGCCACTGGCCCCCATGTCCTGCCCGCCCTTAGGAGAAGCCCTATCTCTGGGATCAGTTCTGATCCAAAAGCGAAGCAATTAATCATCTCTAGTACCACATTCTATGTCAGCATCAGGACCTACTTCCTAACAGGTTAGCCTGAATGTTGTTCCTTGGTTTAAGTCTTTGAACTGTTCCTGGCTGGTTCCCCAAGCCTGAGTCTCTGCCTTAGAAGCCTTCTTAGTCACGATAATAATAGTAAATTCTTGCCTTCAGCTTACCATGTGCTGGGCTCTGTTCTGAGTATTTTTCTTCTTCTTAGTTTTTTGGTTTTTTTTTTTTAAATTGGGGTATAGTTGCTTGACAATGTTGTGTTAGTTTCTGCTGAACAACGAAGTGAATCAGCTATATGTATACATATATCCCCTCCCTCTTGGACCTCCCTCCCACCCCAGCCCCCATCCCACCCATCTAGGTCACCACAGAGCACCGAGCTGAGCTCCCTGTGCTGTAGAGCAGGTTCCCACTAGCTATCGATTTTACACATTGTAGTGTATATATGTCAATCCCAATCTCCCGATTCATCCCACCCCAGATACAATCAGCATCACCAACAGACATGCGAGTGGAGATGCCTCCAGATGGTTCCTGCTTTGAGTCATTGAGTTACTCCCACCCTTGAGTCTTCCCAAATGAGGACCCAGACATCAAGGAGCAAAGACAAGCCTACCCAAATTCCTGACGCGCAGGACACATGAGCCTAATAAAATGGTCACTGTACGCTCCTAGGTTTTGCTGTGGTTTGTCACACAGCAAGAGTACCCGGAGCATCACCCCCAACCACAACCTTGTATATACCGTCTATAGAGCTCTACCTGTGAACAGTATCTGGCTCAGTCCCTAATACCCGATGACAGGTCCATCATATTCTGCTAGCCTGATACGTCACCCCATCATTCCTTTTTGGACTTCCTGAGTGCCAAAAGCCACCCTCAATTACCTCTCTTGTCTCTAGCCAGATCTTCACGACACCAAGTGTAACCAGCTAGACTGAACTTGCTCTTACTTGCTGAAGCTGTTTCTGACCCTTCCGAGATTGTCCAGAGATCTGTTTCCTGTCTCATTCCTCTCCCGTCCAGGCCCATCCATTTTCAGGTGACTCAGTCATGGTTCAGAAATAGAGATAACCCAGCTTTTTCATTTGAGAGATGTAAAAATAGAGGCCCAGCAAAATAACACAAAATCGTGGGGATCGATCAAGATGGTACAGTAGGAAAATGTGGAGCTTGCTGCCTCCCGTGAACACAGCAGCAATACATCTACAACGTGGAACACTTCTCACTGAAAACTAACTGGAAACTGGCAGAAAGACTCCTGTACAGCCAGAGCTGTAAGAAAAATCCACAAGGAATTGGGTAAGAAGGGAAGAGAAGCAATCGGGTCGGGGGAGGGGACCCAGAGGAAAAAGGAGATGGCATGAGTGGAGACTCATCTGGGGAGTGAGAGGCACAGATTGGGTGTCCCCTTCCTGGGGTCCTATGCGGGGGAGATGAGCCCCCTAGGCTGGTTGGAGGACTGCTGGGACTAACGGGAAAGCTGTAGGAAGCCTGGACTCCACTCCTGAGAAGTGTGTGCACTGATTTGCCCCAAGCAGAGCAGAGAGGGCAAACTGAAACCACACAGCTGGCTGACTCATTTCCCACAACTGCCTCAATGCATGCCCCAGCCAGAACAAAGCAAGCCCTCCAGCCCTGCCACAGTGCAGTACTGGATCTGGGGTGACCCAAGCAGGGAAGAGACTTGACTGTGGGACACAGAGGTGCCCCAGTCCCAGGGCGGAGCCTGGGTGGGGCAGCAGAGGGCACATCAGAAGCAGCCCAGTTCTCCAACGGCAGTTGCACCACCACAGTTCATGCCCTGATACACACTGAGAGGCAACGTGGGCCCCACCCACCTGCCCTGCAGTGCAGCTCCACAACAGAGCCAGGGTGGCAAGGGTGTGGGGAGGTATTGGCTCTGAGGGACTAAGAGGATTTGGACCCAGGGCTGCGTCTGAGCAGAGCAAGGGTAACAATTGCTGGCACTTGAAATGGACAGAGAAACGGAGACAGCTCAGATCCCTGTCTTCGGCCAGCACAAACTGAGACTTGACCCAGGCCCCCACCGGCACCTGACTCTGGCACTCCCTCCCTCTGGGGCAAGGATCCCAGTGCTGGAAGAGGGGAAAGCATACATTTAAAGGGAACAGAGCCACCTTGGGTCCGACCCTCAGGGCTTCTGCTCCAACAATTCGGGATCAGACCCCGCCCCGATAAAGTGACAGCCACTGAGCAGAGGGGACGCTCCAACCCACACCTAACTCCAGCTCTAGCCCCTTCATCTCCAGCCCCACCCCTACCAAGGTGATAGCTGCCAGCACACCCTGGCTGCAGGGACGTGACTTGCATTCATGTCAAATCCCGCTCTCCCACCAAAAGCATTGGGAATACACAGTCTGCACAGGGACATACCCACCTAAGAACACCCCTTTCAAGACTGTACTAGGTAACTGCTCCACCTAAATGCGTGAAGGCAGAGAAAGTTAAGCAAAACAAAAAGGTAGAGGAACTGGTCTCAATGAAAAGAGCAAGCGAAAACTTCTGGAAATATAAACAATGAAACAGAAATAAACAATTTACCAGATAAAGAATTCCAAGCATTGGTAATAAGAATGTTAACTGAATTAGGGAAAACAATAGATGAACTATGAGAATTTTCACAAGGAACTAGAAAATATAAAAAAAAGACTCAATCAGAAATGAAGAATTCAATAACTGAAATAAAAAACACACTAGAAGGAAACAATAGCACACTAAGTGATATATAAGTGACCTGGAAGACAGAATAATGGAAATCACCCGATCAGAATAGCAAGAAGAAAAACAATTTTTTAAAAAATGGGAATGGCTTAAGAGATCTCTGGAATAACAATAAGCATACCAACATTCACATTATAGGGGTCCCAAAAGGAGAAGAGAGAGAAAGGGATCAAAAATAAATTTAAGGAAATTAGGGCTGAAAAATTCTAAATTTGAAGAAGGAAACGGATAATCCAGGTACAGAAAGCACAGAGGGTCATAGACAAGATGAAATCAAAAGAATCCACATTGACATATCATAATTAAAATTTCAAAATGTAAACAAAAAGAGAAAATTCTAAAGACAGCAAGAGAAAAACACAAAGAGAAAATTCTAAAGACAGCAAGGAAATCCCCAAAAGGCTATCAGCTGATTTTTCTGCAGAAACTTCACTGGCCAGAAGGGAGTGGCATAATATATTCAAAGTGCTGAAGGGTTAAAACCTGCAACCTAGGATACTCTGTCCAACAAGCTTATAATTTAGAATTGAAGGAGAGATAAAGAACTTCTCAGACAAGCAAAAACTAAAAGAATTCAGCAATATTAAGCATGCCCTAAAAGAAACATTAAAGGGTCTTCTCTAAGTGGAAAAGAAGCAAAAATCTATAGGAAAGGGAAAATCCCACTAGGAAGGGCAAATATATAGTAATGACTGAAATCAACCACTTAAACAAGCCAAAATAGAGATTAAAAGACAAAAAATTGTGAAAGCAACTACAGATACAATAAACAGTTAAGGGATAAACATGAAGATGTAAAATATGACATCAAAAAAGCAAAATGTGGGGGAGGGGACTAAAAAATGCAGAGATTTTAGAATAACATGTTTGAACTTAAATGGCTACCAGTTTAAAACAAGTTGATATAGTTATAGGTCAACATATATGAACCCCTATGGTAACCACAAATCAAGAAACTACAGTACATACACAAAAAACAAAAAGAACACAAGCATACTACTAAAGAAAATCATCAAAGCACAAAGGAGGAAACAAAAAGAAGAACTGAACAGAGGAGAACTACAAAAACAATAGGAAAACAAGTAATAAAATAGCAGTAAGTGCATACGTATCAATAATTACTTTAAATGTCAACAGACTAAACGCTCCAAACAAAAGACATAGGGTGGCTGACGGGATAAAATAACTAAAATTCATAACCACAAAAGACCCTGAATCGCCAAATCAAAGAGAAAGAACAAAACTGGAGGTATCATCCTCCCAGAGTTTGGATTATACTACAAAGCTACAGTAATCAAAACAGCGTGGTACTGGCACAAAAACAGACACATAGATCAATGGAACGGAATAGAGAGTCCAGAAATAAGCCCACGCAACTATGGTCAATTAATCTACGACAAAGGAAGCAAGGGTACACAATGGATAAAACAGTCTCTTCAATAAGTGGTGCTGGGAAAACTGGACAGCTACATGTAAAACATAAAGAGATTAGTATGTTTCCTCACACCATATACAAAACTAAACTTAAAATGGATTAAAGACCTAAATGTAAGACCTGAAACCATAAAACTTTTAGAAGAGAACATAGGTAGAATATTCTTTGACACAAATTGCAGTATTTTTTGGATCTGTCTCCTAAGGTAAAAGAAATAAAAGCAAAAATAAACAAATGGGACCTAATTTAACTTAAAAGCTTTTGCACAGCTAAGGAAACATCAACAAAACAAAAGGACAACCTATGGAATAGGAGAAGATATTTGCAAATAATATCACTGACAAGGGATTAATATCCAACACATATAAACAGATCATACAACTCAATAGCAAAAAAACCAAACAATCCAATCAAAAAATGGGCAGAATACCTGAATAGGCATTTTTCCAAAGAAGGCCTACAGATGGCCAACAGGCAATGAAAGATGCTCAACATCGCTAATTATTAGAGAAATGCAAATCAAAACAACGAGAAACCACCTCACACCTGTCGGAATGGCTACCATTAAAAATAACACAAATAGCAAACGTCGGCAAGGATGTCAGAAAAGGGGACCCTGTACACTGTTGGTGGGAATGTAAATTGGTGCAGCCACTATAGAAAACAGTATGGAAGTTCCTCAAAAGAAAAAGAACTACCATATGACCCAGAAATTCCACTCCTAGGTATATATCTGGAAAAAACAAAAACAGTAATTCAAAAAGATACATGCACCCTAGTGGTCACAGCAGCACTACTTACAGTAGCCAAGATATGGAAATAAGCTAAATGGCCATCAACAGACAGATGGATAAAGAAGATATTGTTATATATGTAGGATGGAATACTGCTCAGCCATAATAAAGAATGCAATTCCGGGGCTTCCCTGGTGGCGCAGTGGTTGAGAGTCCGCCTGCCGATGCAGGGGACGTGGGTTCGTGCCCTGGTCCGGAAGGATCCCACATGCCGCGGAGCGGCTGGGCCCGTGAGCCATGGCGGCTGAGCCTGCGCGTCCAGAGCCTGTGCTCCGCAATGGGAGAGGCCACAGCAGGGAGAGGCCCGCGTACCGCAAAAAAAAAAAAAGAAAAAAGAAGAATGCCATTCCGCCATTTGCAGCAGCATGGATGGACCTAGAGAATATTATCTTTAGTGAAATAAGTCACACAAAGACAACTACTATATGATATCACTTATATGTGTAATCTAAAAAATAAAACAAATGAATGCATATAGCAAAACAGAAACAGACTTACAGAAAACAAACTAGTGGTTGCCAGTTGGAAGAGGGAAGTGGGGAGGGGCAAGATAGGGGTATGGGATTAAGAGATATAAAGTACTATGTAAAAAGTAGATAAGCAACAGGATATACATATAATACACCACAGGGAATTATAGCCATTGTTTTGTAATAACTTTTAATGGAGTATAATCTATAAAATACTGAATTACTATTCTGTGCACCTGAAACTAAGATAATATTGTAAATCAACTATACCTCAATAAAAATAAACACTCCTATATGATATATAGCAAAGTTGTTAAGTGAGTAGATCCCAAGAGTTCTCATCACAAGGAGAAATGTTTTTTCCTTTCTTTTTATTGTATCCATATGAGACGACGGATGTTAATTAAACCTACCGTGGTAACCATTTCACAACATATGTAAATCAAACCACCATGCTGTACACCTTGAACTTATAAAGTGATTATGCCAGCTATTTTTCAATAAAACTGAAATTAAAAATGCCCTTAAAAGAACAGTAGCAACTGACATCTCTTAAATCCCTAATGTACATTACTGAATTTAACCCTCATAATTTATCCTGTGTAATTAATAATACCGTTGACTCCATTACACAGAAGAAACTGAGGCTCAGAGAAAGTAAATCAGTTTTGGTCATGCAGTTGTGTTAAGCTACCTTGGTGGTCCCCTGAGAGGTCAGATCTTGGAAGGTTGAAAACAAGATAAATTATGGATTCCAAGATGGAAAAACCACTGGGTTTTTCTCCAGGCACAGAGAGAATCCACCTGACATTCCAATAAGGTAACAGCTCTGGTCTGGATTTCCTCCACTTTGGAAATACACCTTATATCATAAGTACATCTAGGAAAGAAAGATGGTCCTTCCTCGTGAGTTGGTATGGTAGGTGTGGCCAGTATAGAAGATTTGTATTGGCCAGATCCCTCCAGTTTTTATTTCTTTCTTTGGGTCACATTCCAGAATGTCATATTGTAAATCTGGGTCCTTACAGTATGAAATCCGTCTTAGATGAGTGTACGATGCCTTCTCATGGCATGAAAATATACAGTGGTGGCTAAAAGAACAAACTTTTGGTATCAAACAAAGGTATAAATACAGGTCCTGCTTCTCACCAATAATATTAGTTGTGTGACCTGGGGCAAGCTGTGTAACCTGGTAAGATTCCATGCGGTCATCAGCATAGCAGGGATGACAGGACCCATGTCACGGGGCTGTCGTAAGGACTAAGTGAGATAATGTAGACAGTCTAGCACATAATAATCCCCCCCATGATCATTATTACTGTTATTATTCACAGAAATGAAAGAATCCCTACCAAACAGAAGTAAGCAGAATCTTACTACAGTCTAGAAAAAAACCACCGAATTTTCTCAAACTACAGTATTAACAACCTCTAAAATCCCACAAAGAGGCGAGAATGCCAACTCCCAGATTCCCAAGTGTTCATTCAGCCCCTCGTTGCTAAGAAGCATTTTGACACTCATCATTCCCTGCAATCTGCAGATACTAATCACTACATTTCTATCTTCTCTGGTCAGTCTAGTGATTGGAAGACCCAGCTTCTGAACTAGAGGCTGCAGGTGGGAGCCCTGACCTTCTTAATCTCTAGTTTTAAAAAAAAAAAAAAAAGCAAAAGAAAACGTAGGCAAATGATGATATCAGAGTTCCAGCCTTCTGGCAAAAAAGGAGAGACCATAAAAGCGAGTGAGAAGAGATTCAATTGTAATCTGATTAATGCTCCTCCAGAAGGTTTGCTATCTGCTGCAGAGCACGCCCCATTAAAGAAATCAATTTAGCATTTGACTTCTCCTCCTGTGGTGCATATTGAAGTGGGATCTGACAAGGATGGAAAACAGATGTGTGTTAAATACTGCCAATAACGCCTGTAGCTCAAGGTTATAGCAGTCAACGGAAATCCAGTGCCACGGAAACCCTGAGACCCTCATCCATCAGCCAGAGTCAGCAGCTTTGAAAGGAAATTGTAGGTCTGGCTCAGGAAGGGGGACAGTTAACAAAATTGGGTCTTGGGGCCACAGTAGCCTAAGATGCTGCTTTTGCATTAGGTCCTCAAAGCCTGAGCTTCCAGGTCTCCAAGGATCTTCTTGGTTTTTCTTGGTTGTAGTGGATATCTCTTATTTTTGCCTGCCTAGCATCCATTCAACTCTTCCTTTTCTATCAATAGCACCCACTTTATCTCGGGGAAAAGCTCCTTTTCTACTTCTCAGTCCATGAGATTTGGGTGGGATTTAGCCCACCTCCAGCTGTAACGGTAGGTAGGCATGTGATCTCGCCCGGTCCAATCAAAGCTAAACAGCACCCTGACCTCAGTGAATGCTTCCGGGATGTGCACACAATTCACAAAGGCCAATCAGAGCCAGCGTGACTCAGTCTTGGAGTTTACCATAATTGTTTGTTAAAATAAGTCATCTCTCCACTGGGATGATTGGGAAGACAGGAAGCAAACCTGAAGCTTCTGGAAAATCGTCTTATCATCATAAGGAGAGAACGACTCAACCCAGAGAAAGACAGAAATAAGAGATGGAAAGAGATAATCCAGAACCTGATTAGGTCATTAGAGCTCCTAGAATCAAGCTGTACCTGAAAACCATCCCCTGGACTTTCCAGGTCCAAGTTCAAACAAGTCCGATTTTTCTTGGTTTTAAGCCAACGTGAATTAGGTTCTCGTCACTACAAAGTAAGAAAGAGCTGAGGACTGCAAGGTCACCGTATGTCCCAGATGAGGCAGACCTGTTTGGACAGCGTCAGCTCCCTGGGGAGCCAAACTGAAGACCACACTCGGCAGTTAGTCACATATTCCAATCAGCTTCGACTTTCCAATGTATTAAGAACACAAGGGCACAGTTTTGAAGATTGCACACGATTCCTGGGAAAGCAGATACAACATCCCGAACCAAGACTACGGGTACCGGTGACCCTCCACATACCCTCTCGGAGCCCCCCACCACTGCCATGCACTCCATTCTCACCTTGAGCAGTCAGAGCTTCCGTCTTCCTGAGAAAGATGCCCCAGGGTTCAGAACCCCGCTTCGCCCGTGCCCACGACAAGTCGGTAGTGCCTGGGAATTGGGCAGCCCTCCCTTCACCATTTACTTGCCCTTTGGCAAGGTCGATTCGGGAGCATTTTTAAACCTCATTTCTCAGTTTTCCCACAGGGTTGAGTTTTAGGCCCCAACTGTGATAGCGGGATTACTAACGCCCCCCAATCAGCTGCCTCCCCTTCCCCCATCACCTCCCTACACCCTTGGTGGTGTCCCCATACCTCCTAAATCACCTACACGAGCTCCATCACTGTCTCAGTATCCGCTTCTGCCTTGAGAGCAGAAGTGTCATCAAATCTCCCATCAGACACCTCTGTTATTGCCCTAATGGAAATTCCGCCCCGGACAGCCTTTTTTTCCTTGGGCTGCCCAACCTTTTACAAATCCGCTTCCATGAACTCTAGAAACTCATCTCTCCCCTCAGCCTGAAGATCCCATGAGGCAAAACAAAATCCTAGAAGCTCTCACACCCTTCCCACCCGCCCCCAAAACTTATCAATATATTCACGCAGCAGAAACAGGTTTCTTCCTGAAGGGAATGCTGTTGCCACCCAAATGGGATGCACCTATAAATACCAATGCAAAGGGTGGCAGCAAGCAGGGTGGCAAGCAAACTGCAGTCAAAAGTTAGGAGCGTGGCTGCTCCCCAGGGTCTGCCCCTACCCCGCCTCACCTCTCACCCCTCTCCCACCTTCCCTTCAGCATTTTATGTGGATCCAGCCATACTGAATGAACTACTTGCGGTTTCTCTAAAATAGGCCATGCTGTCTCTTTCCTTCTGCCTTGTTAAATGTCGTTCTACCTGCCTGAAACATCTTGTCTTCTCAGAGGCTCCTAAGGACTCATCTCCTTGTCACTTTACTAAGAAGGTCCAGCGTTCCAGGACCTTCTTACCCTAAACAGAGACAGAACTTGGAGGGGTCGCATTAGAAGACTGAGCTTCTTTCAGAGCAGATGATCAAGACAGGTCTAATGATAACTTGGCCAGATGTTAGAGATGGGACTGCAGATTTGAATAATGAAGTGGTTCCCAAAGTTCTGGACAGACACACCCATTATTTCAGGGGTTTTGCCAGATGTCTTTAGGGGATACATAAATACAGCAGTCAACTATTAAAACACACAGTACGAAAGATACTCTTTTCAAATTTCCTCCATTCCTTCTGATTGCTTTAAACAAAGTCTAATGTTATTCATATGTCTTTAAAACCTAACATTTATTAATCTCTCATTTTTAAAAGGCACAGCATTAATAATATTGTTCTTCTCTTATTGTATTATGTTTATAATTCCCTTCTACTTAAGGTTAGTGATACCTTTGGTTTCTTTTCCGTTTACACGAATGATATAAAGTTTTCATTTAAACGCAAAGAGTCAAAATAATTAAAGGTATTAAGTGTTTACACACACAGATATTTATATGTACAAGGGTGATACATCTCTATAATATATATATATATATAAAACATAATATTATACATATAATTGCATATATTAACTGCAGATGGTGCTTGGATATGACAAAAATTTGTGATGTTGACACTCAAATAAGTCAAGTTTAGGGAAAAAAACCTAGAAGAAGGAGCTGGAGTAACTGACTTTTAAGATGCCCTCCTGCCAATGAAATCATGCCATTTGCAGCAACGTGGATGGACCTAGAGGTTCTCATACTGAGTGAAGTAAGTCACAGAGAAAGAGAAATATCGTATGATATTGCTTATATGCAAAACCTAAAAAGAAATGATACAAATGAACGTATTTACAAAACAGAAACAGACTCACAGACTCAGAGAACGAACTTATGGTTACGGGGGGGGGGGGGGTAGAGGGAAGGGATAGTTAGGGACTGACATGTACACTCTGCTATATTTAAAACAGATAACCAACAAGGACCTACTGTATAGCACACAGAACTCTGCTCAATGTTACGTGCCAGCCTGGATGGAAGGGGAGTCTTGGGGAGAATGGATGCACGGATACGTATGGCTGAGTCGTTTTGCTGTGCACCTGAAACTGTCACAACATCGTTAATCGGCTCTACTCCAATATAAAATAAAAAGTTAAAAAACAAAGATGCCCTCCTTCCTTGACACCCATGAAGGGTTTGGTGGGCAGAGCCCCGAAGCAGGTGTACTCCCAAATTCTCCAAAGAAGCAGAATTTGAGAAACGGGCCGAAGCTGATTTTCCCAGCTTCACAGAGGGCTTCAGAAACCAGCTGACAATTTGAACTTTCCTGTTCTCCCTCCTCTTAGGATGTCTAAGCAAAATTTTAACATTCCTGGATTATTTCAGAGTTGAAAAACGACTGTTTTAGCTACATTTGCCTCCTCGGAAGTACAGGGTCTAGCAAGTTCCCATCTTGCCAAATCCCAGCTGTGATGCAGGACAAAGGCTCTGCTGTCTTTGATAAACAAATGAAGCTAAACATTAAAGGTGCTTTCTCATCCTCACTTAAAGAGGCAGCCCCAAAGCAAGCCAGCCAGACCTTTCTAAGCAGCTTCTGACGTCCAGGTTGAAAAGCAATGAGTGGTTAAGCTTGTCATTTTTATTCTGAAATGTGGCTTAGAGATACACATGATGGGGCTTTTCTCTTCCTGATCTTTGGGATCGCTCCTTCTCACTCAACCAAACTCATTCAGATATATTTATTGAGCAGGGTTTCTGAGACTGGCACTGTTCTAAACACCAGGGATAAACAAGAGGCCAGAACCACAAAGTACCTATGCTCCAGAGATTCTAGAAAGGGGAGACAGACAGTAAACACATCCAAACATCAATAAATGAAAAGATGATTCCAGAGGAGGTAATGCTACTTAAAATATGAAATAGGATTCATCAAAGTAAGTCCAAGGGTGTGTGTGTGTGTGTGTGTGTGTGCGCACGCAGTGGGTGGTTAGATTGGGTGGTCGATGATGATCTTTATAATATTTTGATCTGAAACTTGCATAATGAAAGGACCCAGCCTCAAAAGATCTGAGGGAACAGCATTCCTGGTAAAGGGAGAGACATGTACAACAGCCATGCAATGAGACTCCTTCAATTTACCTCTTCTTTATCCAACTTCCTCAAGTATCGACCCTTCCTTCATTCCCTCCACTTCATTTCACGTGGCTTAAAGATGTGGCTCAAAACTGGTTTGATTCTTAGTTCCATTGCTCACTAACCAGGTAACTAATCTTCTGTATCTCAGTTTTCCCATCCATAAAATGGTAACAAGAATAATAACACTTATTTCATAGGATAGCTGTGAAAATATGATGGTGTATCTAAAATGCTCAGTTGACTTCTTGGGTAAACACTCAGCATTGGTTATTCATCACTCTAATTTCATTGCTTTCCTTGGACAAACTCCAGAAAGCACTTAGACTCAAAAAAGCTAAAGGACTAGTCCTTTGTAAAAGCTGACCTGAATTTGAATTCTGAGTCCCTTCTTGTTTGAATGGGTTTGAGATTGATGATTGTGCAATAGGAGCTGATGTAAACTTTGTATTTTTTTGGTTCCAGGTACCCCTTCAATAGCTGGAACATTCTATGCCCACTGTCTTCCCTGTAGGGTTTTTTTCCCTAGCAGGGATCCAAGGAGAAAAAGAGTCTGTGTTTGGCTTCTGAGGTTAAAAACAGGTCTTTGAAACTCAAGGCAAGGACTACAGTCTTGAGTAAAAAGGCTTTTTGAGTTTCAAGAGCCTATATACTTTGAGTTTCAAAAGACCAAAACCCTGCGCTAAAAAACAAACACAGAAGAAAATGCTCATTGATCTGTGAGAATGAGTTTTTCTTCTGCCACAAAAAAAATCCCACAAGCTGGGGAGAAGCAGTAGAGGAGAAACATGAGGGTTAGAATCTGGTCAGGGTACCTACGGAAGTCAAGTCCAGTGGAATATAAGAGTTAGGAATAAAATTGCAGATATGAGGGGATAGGGGAACCACTTCTCATTTCCCAAGTGGAGACCGGAAAAGTGAACATGAAACCAAGCAGGGCCCTATGGGGCTCCTAGGCAAAAAAGCCTTTCTGTGTCTCCTTCCCTGAGTTCCAAAGAGCAGGTTCAAACAGTAGCTAATCAGGGAAGGGAGGGGATGTGGAGTTAAGGGAGGTGCAGTGGAGAAGCAACACTGCAGCCTTGGGGCAGGGTGCTGCTTCCCCCTCAAGGGATACACAGAACAATATCTTTGAGCTCTTCTGCAGAACTAAAACCGGCAACAAATGGAAGATGTTAATTGCTTGATGAAGCACTCTTCATTCCAGGGAGAAGGTCACAGTTTGCCCATCACCACCAAACTCCAGACGATCTCTGGATTGAAGGAATGCGGGCCCTGCACACACCCTGATCCTTATCAGCAACCTGCCCTTGGACTATAAGACTCCTCACAGGCCTCCCCCAGGTTGGGACACACAGTTTTGAAGGCATTAACCCGCCGTGGCCCCCTTTGCCTGGTAAAGCAATAAAGGTATTCTTTTCCACTTCACCCAAAACTCCGTCTCCGAGATTTAATTCGGTGTCAGGGTACAGAGACCGGATTCGTCATCAAACAGGATTCGAGAGTCCTCCAGCACCTTCCTGAGGGTCAACACTGGCCTGGTGTTATCGCTGAGGGCAAGAAGCTACAGGGTTCCTGGATCTGGAGACGCCTTGTGGATAAAGGTTGTAGCTGGTGCCTGCCTTCCACCATTCAAGGGAGCACCGGGCATCACCATGCTAATTGCTCTTCTCCTGTGTACCTGGTAAGGACAGCAGCCAGCATCCTGGACAAAGAGAAACCTGTCTGTGCCCCAAGACTTGGCTTAGCACCATCTGAACTACCCCACGTGGACACATCCCCTTTACCATGGCTCAGAGTAGTCATAAGCCCTTAAGATGGCATGGTGGCTCTAAAAATCAAGATGAATCAGCCTCAGCATTGATGCTTCAGTGGGAATGAAAGGAACCCCCGTGAGTTTCCCCTGGAGCTAGAAGGACAGTAAAACACGCTTTCATTATACACTTGCAATCAAAAAAGATTTTCTGGAAAGACAACCCACCATCAATAAAGTAATGGTCTAGAGAAAAAGCAGACGAAAGCTGCCTGACGTGAAGCTGGCATAGCCCTCTGCTTTCCCCTCTTCATTCACCTTCTCTCCTAGAACGGAAATGAAATTTCAGGAACATAAACTTTGGCAATGTAGGGTTAGATGGGGAAGGGGATACACGATGCCCCAGAGCCTCCCAAGCTCATTCCTTTCACTTTCTGGACTCCACGCTCCAGAAATCTTTCACGGGACACTAACAACTAACTGGACAAGGGAAGGATGGAGGAAAGTTCTCAAAGGGGTATTCAGCAGAGGAGCACGGCTTAGTCCTGGGCTGCCGTCTGAACACTGTAGCAGAAGGAACACAAGCCGCTAGCTTGACTGCATTTACGACTCTGTACTTTCACATCGATGACAGAGAGGGACAAAAGGTAACTGCCTCGGTTTCCCCAAGGGGACATCTTAGGTTTTCGAAAGCAAAACAATCTAAGATACTAAAAGCAAAACGGGGCTTCCCTGGTGGCGCAGTGGTTGAGAGTCCACCTGCCGGTGCAGGGGACACAGGTTCGTGCCCCGGTCCGGGAAGATCCCACATGCCGCGGAGCGGCTGGGCCCGTGAGCCATGGCCGCTGAGCCTGAGCGTCCGGAGCCTGTGCTCCGCGACGGGAGAGGCCACAAGAGTGAGAGGCCCACGTACTGCAAAAAAATAAATAAATAAATAAATAAATAAAAGCAAAACGTTAATATAGGAATGGGGGAGTGGGAGGTACAAACTACTGGATGTAAGATGGGCTCAAGGATGTATTGTACAGCACAGAGAATATAGCCAATACTTTGTCGTAACTGTAAATGGACAGTAACCTTTAAAACTTGTATGAAAATAAATGTTTTTTTAATTCAACTAAAAAAATAAAATAAAGTAAAAATAAAATTCCACTGTGAAAATAAATAAATAAAAGCAAATCATTAGGAAGCAAAAGGTTAACTGACTGACTCCGTTCAAAAAGTAGAACTTTCAGAGCTTCCCTGGTGGCACAGTGGTTGAGAATCCACCTGCCAACGCAGGGGACACAGGTTCGATCCCTGGTCCAGGAAGATCCCACATGCCGCAGAGCAACTAAGCCCGTGAGCCACAACTACTGAGCCTACGCTCCAGAGACCGTGAGCCACAACTACTAAGCCTGCGTGTCACAACTACTGAAGCCCGCATGCCTAGAGCCCACGCTCCGCAACAAAGAGAAGCCCACACACTGCAACGAAGAGTAGCCTCCACTCGCCACAACTAGAGAAAGCCCGCGCGCAGCAACAAAGACCCAACACAGTCAAAAATAAAAAAATTTAAAAATTAAAAAAAAGAAAACTTTTTAAAAAGTAGAACTTTCCATTAAGACTGCCCCTAAAAATCACTGTTAGAGACCAGCCTATGAATCTGAAGCCTTTTCTTATAAATTTTCATAAAATTAAGTGCATAGTCAATGTGACTTGTACCTGATATGAACAAGCTCTACAGGTCACTGGGTTTGCTGAGGTCTGAGAACTCAGTTGTCCTCCAAGGTTCTTGGGCTCCGGGGAGCACATGCTGCTCCTGTCCAGATGTTGGCAGCCGAGCCCCATCCCCCTCCCGGGGGCCAGCCTCACCTAGCCAAGGGGAGCCTGGCAAAATACAGGAAGCCCAACAATTGCACTCCTAGGAATGTATCCTAAGGAAATAATCATGCATCTATGTGGAGGCTTAACTACAAGGATGGTCATCCCAGAATTAATTAAAATAATGAAAACTGTAAATAACTTAAATACGTGACAATTGGGTAAGGATTAACTAAATTACAGGAAATCCATGGGCTATTACATTGGCCTTAAGCGTCCTGTTTTGAAGAATATTTAACAGTGTGGGAAACTGCTTAGGGTATAACATTTTTAAATTACATTACTGTGAGTGGGTACAAGGTTTGCAAATATTCACATGTGTAAAGAGGTTCACCAAAATAAAACAGCGACTCTCTGAACGGTGGGATTATGGGGGTATTTAAGTTTATTATGTGTGAGGGTTCAGGCCAACGGCAAAATTAGAGGGCACAGTCCCCAAGACTGCTCTCACTTCTGACACCAACTACAAGTTTGGGGGGTTGCTGGGCTTCGGTTTTCCCCAGGCCATGCACACTTTTAATTTATTTCAGCGAAACTCTAATTGTATTTTCACTGCAGTATCTTGTATTTTTTTGTTTGTGATTTAAGAAATGGGAAGAGAAAATACACAGACGCGTAATGGCTAACAGTGTTTCTTTCATTCCTTGCTCTACAGCTAACCACTCTAAAATTGTTTGGTAATGTCACTTAGTATAATTAATTGTTACATGTTCTTTAAAATAAATTTAGTTACTGATGAAACTAAAACAAAACAAAACAAAAACACACAAAGAACAAACCTACCACCACCCTAAGTTTGGATAATTCTTTAGAAAAACTCACACTTACTTAAAGTTGTAATGCTCATCGTTACAGATGATACAGGGAAAGGATACAAACAAAGATCAGCCAACAGAAGAGATGCACAGGGCAGAGTCCAGGAAAAGTACCAAAAGGGGAGCTTGCATTGCTTTCTCCCCCTGGAGTAAGGATGCATTACTTTTGGGACATCCACGCGCAACAACTCTCACGGAGTATTGCCAACCAAGGACACTCCCTTAGCCTCAACGTCCGGTTTTCTGGTGGCTCCATTATGCAGGCATGACTAATGGCCCATATGGCTGATCTGTCTCCCATCTCCACCCCACTGGGCATGACCCAAAGCCCCCACCCCAAATCACATTGTTGGTCTTTCTGGCATGGCTCACCTTCATCCTCATGTGTGGCCATCCCCTACCCTAAATCATATTGTTAGACCATCCTGTGTGACCCAAGGTCCCAAGCAAACACATTCCAATCATGCGTGACATTAGTTCACCTCCCAATAGCCAAAAATAAAGACTGGACTTCTTAGGCAAGGTTAAATTCTTTACTACACACTATGAGAAACAATAAAAGTTATTCAAACAATAATATTAAGAAGTAACGCTGCATTAGGTAACTAGCGTGTTTGAAGTCTGATCCTGGACACCCAGTGATGCCAAAGAGCTGGTTCTACCCCATCCTCACCACCGGGACACTGTCTAGATGGGCTTCTGCCTTTCTTTGGTTGCACCTTAAGTCTTCAGTGGGGCTCTGACCCTCTGCCATTTTGTTGTTGCTACTCTTATTCTTGTTCTATTACAATTTCAATAAGGCCAATGACACTAGCAACCATTGCCGTCACGTATTGATCACGTATTGACAGTGTTCCAAGGACTGAGATACATTTTTAACATAGGCCGTCAAATATTTTCATCTAAAGTATCTGTTCAGTATGTGCTATTTTAGCCCCATTTTGCAGATGAGAAAACTGGGGAACGAACAGGTGAAGTCCTTCATCGAAAATCTCACTGCTAAGAAGAGACAGAGCTGTCATTCAAACCCAGATCTGTCTCAGTTCAAGTGCCCCTGAGTCTGCTACTGCACTAACAGCCCCGCCCCTGGAGAATCACCATTCTCCGATTCACGGTCCCCCACTCTGGCCCAAGATAACCAGCTGGGAAGCCAGGTGGCCACCCACCTGAGGCCAACAATGAAGCTTCCACCAGCCTCATGAAGTCCTTCTGAACAGAGCCCCATGCCCACCGAAAGCCCCGGGAGCCTTCTATCTGGGTGCTGGACACCAAAAAGGAGCTCCCTGTCCACCTGACCCAAATAAACACTTCACCTGGACCCAGATCACCTCTCAAACTTCCATTCCCTTTTGGGTGTCTGTCCATTCATCCAGCTATTCTTTATTCCCAGTCTCTGACATCTCAGGATTTTTTAAAAAACTAATTTGTCGAAGGACAACTTCATCATAATTTTACACATCTAATAAACACCTAACAAATCTCAACTACATTTTAGGAGGGTTTTATATACTGAGGGACCTCTTTCTCCGTTTACTTTTTTCTTTTACTTTGAATCTCTAAAGACTCAAATTTTGGTTAAGTTCCTTCCTTCAAAATGTATTTTAATTTGTACTGACAGATGAAAGGCTATGAAAACACACAAAACGGAATGGAAGGTCTTAGTCATGAAGTGAAAGGGTTTAGACGAATCTGCCTGCAAGGGGCTTTCACGGGACGAACTGGTCCTCACCCCTGTCCCCTGACTTCCATTGTTCCTGTTTATTTCTCTTTCCCACTAGACCAGCACCTCTGTGCATTTCCTGCTTGTTTTCAATCGTTGTCACAAAGGCATTTTCCAGTCACAGTTTTACTCCTGCTCAAGAAAGCCAGCTGCTTCTTCTGACTTACCTCCTTGACGGGTGAGCCACCTGTACTGAAATCAGAGCATAAGAAGACAAACTACCCTCATCCCACAGGACTTCATGCAGAACGAGAGGAGACCACCCATCAAACACAGCCACTGCATCCTCCCACAAAACCACTGAACTAGCCCAAAGTCTATAAAAATCCATTCTTGCGATCCTAACTCGAGTCATGCTCTTTATTTATGAGATGTATAAGCAGAGAAAACCTCTGTATCTGGACATCTCTATTCATTCCACACTCCTGTTCCTAATTTCACTGTTATTTTCCGTCTATTAATTTAGCAACCCAAGCGCTCTGTGAGTTATTTAGCAATTACTGGGGGACGCACAGGACGGGGAGACGGTTGACAAACGCCCATTAGCACCAGGCCCACTAATGGTCCCATAATGCTGCCTTGCACTTAGCCAGATGAAAGCAGCTATATATTGCAAGGAACTTTAAAGGGTGTCACCAACCTTAATTAATACTCAATGCTCCCAGAGGAAAGTGTTTACTCCCACTTGGGAGTCTGGGAACAGCCGCACGGAGGTGGTTACATGTCACAACAAAAATACCCTAAATCAAGTTTACCTCAGAGCCTACCGAAGTGGCTTCAAGCGCATCTGCATCTGGAGCCCTTAGCTCATTCAACAGATATTTATAGAGCGGCAGCCACGTGCAGGGCAGGGTGCTAGGCTGTATGGAAGAAGATGAGCCAAGAAGACGCGGTCTCTGACCACGTGAAACCGAGTCTCACGGATGAAGACAGCCCTGAAGCAAATGTATTTCATTAACTGGTTAATCACACAAGTTGCTTGATGCTAAGAGAGGAGCCAGGCGTAACCCAGAGTCTCAGGGAAGAGAGGCCTGGGTTTGAGTAACTATAGGACCAATTATTAGCCACATGGCCTTAGACAACTTTTCAACCTTTCTTCGACTCAGTTTCCTTATCTACCAAGTAGTGATGATACCAAGCAGGACCCTGTGGGGCTCCTGGGCACAAAAGCCGCTGCGTGTCCCCCATTTCTTGATTACAGGAAATAGGTTTCATTCAGCCTCCATGATCTTCCCTGAGTTCCAACCAGCAGGTCAAACAGCTGCTAATTAGGGAAGGGAGGGGATGGAGAGACAAGGGAGGAACAGTCCAGAGATACAATAGTGTAGCCTTGGGGCAAGGTCCTGGTTCCCCATCAAGGTATACACACAATATCTTTGAGCTGTTTTGCAGATACGGAAACCCCCCTAGGTGGGAGAAGTTAACGGTTCACGAAGGTATGTTGCCCACAAGCTCGTAGACTCCATACCAGTTGGAACCAGAAGGTGGATGATGGTGACTCCCACTGACCTCACCACCAACCAATCAGAAGAATATCCACAAGCTGACCACGCCCTCTTGGAACCATTACTATAAATCTCCTCACTGACCCCTCCAGGTCAGGACACACAGTTTTGAGGGCACTAGTCCGCTGTGGCCCCCTTTGCCTGGCAAAGCAATAAAGCTATTCTTTCCTACTTCACCCCAAACTCTGTTTCTGAGATTTAATTTGGTGTTGCAGTACAGAGGCCGGATTCAGCTTCAGGGTCCACATCAAAATTCTGTTGAAAGGATTAAGTGGGTCCGTGCATGGTGCCCGCCCCAAAGTAAGTGCTGAATCAAGGTGAACGTGTATAGCTATGATTATTATTCTTCAATAGCCACGGAGAGTGTGGGTCCACTGCTCATTCAAAGACACATCACTTAAACCTGAAAGAAGTTTCTGGAATCCTTCAGAACTAAATGGACCTCTAAAGGTCTGCCAGGTGCAACTGTGTCTAGAGTTAACCCCAGGGAATTCGGCTTAGATGCTTGAGACAGCGACATCCTCCCGTCCTCCTAGGATAGGATCCTTGCCTGGGGAGAGTAAGAGCCGGGAGAGACAGCAGCGCTGGGCACTGTTTCAAAGCAGAGGACAGCTGATTTGGGGAGCCTTTTCTGGAGCTGCCATCGGGGACTCCAACCTACTGCCAGAGCAGTGTCTTCACCACTTAGCCAGAAGGGAAGGTGGTCTCAGCCTAGGGCCTAAGAGTCAACATTTTTATCGAGGGCTCAAATGAAGGCTGATAAAAATCTGCATGTGACCCAAAGTTGGGACTTTATCGTGTATGCAATATGCTACATAATGGAATCAGGTTCCCAGAAGACCTCCACCAGCTGGTGCGAAGACTGAATTACACAACATGAAATGTACCAGAGATCAACACAAGGTTCTGCCTTTGGGGCCCAACCAACAGCTGGACAAGCCCTGAATGGGGAAGCAGGTGTGAATGCACCTGGCTGGTTTTCATTCCCTATAAGCTCAATACCAGTCAACAGTGTCATGTGGTTCTCAAAGGACAGTCAGATCATTTTTGGTTGCATTGCTCAAAGTAAAAGTCTAGAGAGCAAGGGAGGTGACACTTCCGTTCTGCTTTGTGTTGTCGGTTTGGGTGTGGTTCTGCCAGATATTAGCACTCTTGAGCATCACGGAATAAGTGTAACCAGGGAAGTGATGGGGACATCAAATCACATCCTTTGTGGCTGAAGAAACTGGGAATGATTAACATGGAGAGGAAAACACTTGGGGTAGCAGGACCGTTATTTTCACATTTTTAAGAAGCTATAAAAATAGCAGTGGATTTGGGCCAGGCAATGGTCTGAACGCTTGGCATGCAGCAACTCCTTCCTCCTTCAGTGATTCCCCAACTGAAAATAAGGAAACGGAGACTGACAGGGATTAAAGGACAATTTGTCCAAGATCACGCATCCAGTGAGTGGCGAAGCTCAGATATGAGTTATCTGGCCCGTCTGAGGCCAGATTCAGCGCGTTAACCAAGATGAGATGTGCTGTATGGAAGACACCCCTTCCGGGAGACAAGTCATAGCATACGGCTTATGGGTGGGATGCCTGCTTGCCTGTGCACTTGCCAAGAAGATCCTGACCTTATGGGCCCTGTCTTGGCCGTCATCACATCTGCAGTGCCCAGCACACAGTAATATCTAATAAACAACTGCCGAAGAGATGAGTGAATTAATGAACAAAGACAAGCTGCAGGGTTGCATAAGGAATAACTCTCTAGAGCAAGAATCGTCACTGCGCTGGATCCCAAGGCTGCCATAACAAAGCATCACAAACTGGGTGGCTCAAAGCCACAGGAATTTATTCTCTCACAGTTCTGGAGTCTGAAAGTAAGGCGTCAGCAGGCTATGTTCCCTCTGAAGACTCCAGAGAAGAATCCGTCCTTGACTCTTCCTAGCTTCTGGCAACTGCTGGTAATCCTTGCGGTTCCCTTGCTTACAGCCGCGTTGCTCCAATTTCATTGTTCCGTCTTTGTGGCATTCGTCCCCTCTGGCTGTGTCTCCTCTGTTTCCCTATAGCTCTTCTTATAAGGATCCAGTCATTGGATTAGGGGCCGTCCTAATCCAGTATGACTTCACTTTAACTAATTATATCTGCAAAAATCCTATTTCCAAATTAAGGTCTCATTTACAGGTTCTGAGCAGACATGAATTCGGGGAGACACTAGTGCAATCACTGAACAGGAGGGGCGATTCTAGGGAGGTAGGGCATGGCTCCACCCTACGGATGATCAGGCGGAAGTTTTCAAATTTAATCGTGAGGACTCAGGCAATAAAATTAAAGCTCCGTCTAGAATATGATCCTTTCATTCAATAAACATTTACTAATCCCAACTGTCTACCTCGCATATAGTCACGTGGTTGAATAGTCCAACACGAATAAGGCACAGTGGTTCCCTCGGTGGATCTCAAAGCCTGGTGGGGGAGACAGATATGCAAAGAAACAACCAAAATATGATACAAGGAAGTTTGCTCTGAAGACCTATGGAAACATCGAAGTTATAGTAATTAACTCAGCCTGGAAAGAAAATAGGGAAGAACGATGGAAGTATCAAGGATGAGGGGAGTTCTCTGGGCAGAAAAATTATGGCAAAAATATGTGTCTCCAGCCCAGGTTCCATCCTTCCTTCCTCCTTCTAGTAAAAACACAAAACTTTCCTTTGGGAAACCACTCCTTCTCCATTCTCAGCACTGCCCACTGAGTAGAATGATCCCACCACAGCTCCAGTAGTTTCAGGCCAGTCAGTATATCCCATGTTCTTGACTAACTAGAGCCAATAAGAGACGAGGAGACAGTGGCCGAGGTTGAGGGAAAGAGTGGTTTGGATTCCGCTGCATTCAATGCTGTAAGAATACGAGGCTTGCAGCAGCTGGAACCATCGTCCAAGCCAAAGGGAAGAATCTTGAAGCTGCCAAGAAAAACAGCAGATCCTGGGAATGGAGCCATTCACAAGAAGCACGGCCAAAGGCTAGTCCCGTTAACGTTATTTATGTCCTGAATCAAAGTGTACCTGAAACCAGCCCTACCCATGGACCCTCCGTTATGTGAATCAATAGCTATATTTCATTTTGCTTAAGCCCGTGTGACACCTACAACGAAATGACTCTTAACTGAAACAGCAGTCCAGGATGCAAAAAAGGCACGTCAGAAGTCACAGAGGCCAAGAGAGCAGGGTGCTTTCTAGAAATGGTTGTGAATTTAGTGTGGTTGGAAAATGGGCAAAGAGATGCTGGAGGTGTCATCGGAAGGGACTTTAGGTCAAGTGGGGTTTGGGTTTCATCGTGAAGGTTCTATACCCTTTCCAACTCTGAAATTCTTTGGTTTCTGAGTCTGCATTCCAGAAATCTTTGCAGGAGAAAAGGAACTTTAGCCCAAGAGTAGCAGCCTTGCCTGAGTTACAGCCTCAGATCCGAGTGTACCTGTTATTGGCCATTTTATCTGTATCCATCAATCTACAGGGAAGCAGAGAGTCAGGGGTAAGAATTACTGCCCGGGGCTCCTGGAGCCCATGGTCCCTGGGTATGCTTATCACACACGTGGCAGTAACCTTCACAGGCTGCATGAGCTATACTTCCATGGCCAAGTCTCCCCCATCCTCAGGTACCTACAATCCAATCACACTTAGGGATGCTGGAAATTTCCAATTCTGAGCTCCTGAGCATTCTCAAGAGTAGGCAACAGAGTTGAAGCCTGCAGTCACATCTTAACATTCACATGGTCCCTAACCCTCATACTGGGCTTAGCAGCTGTGACACAGAGGAGAGAGTTGCCCAGGGATCACCAGAGACTCATTCTGGCCACTCCACATGGTACACATCTGTCTGTGTCTGGGGAGGAGATGGGGTCTGCAGAGTCAGCTGTCAGCCTGGACATGCAGACTCGACTGGGCACATGGACACCAAGAGACTGCTTGGCATTCTCATTAGTGCCATAAATGAACAAAGCCACATAGAGGGGGCAGCGTCCCCTCCCTCCTGAAAGGGAGCCAAGGAAAAGAGTAGCAAGGCTCCCATATACCCAGGTATCCAAGAAGCAATGACAGGGACAAGGGAACTAGTTCAGATAAAGGTGAAGTTGTAGGAGAGTTTGCTTAGCTGTACTTGTCTTGGTTACCTGGTTGTTTGCCTGATAATTGTCTGACTAATTTGCTAAAATGTAGGTTCCATGATAGCAGTGACCTTGCCTTTATTTGATGAACACTGTATCCCATGCATATAATGATTATAAACCAATAGCTCTACAGTGGGGCCACAGTGGTCAAGCAGTAGTCTAAGAGTGTGTGTGTGTGCGTGTGTGTGTGTGAATGTGTTTGATTCTCTCAATAATCGCAGGAGGTGGGCACAATCATTAACCTCTCAAACGAATGAGTAAGCTCAGGCAGAGGCTGGATGACTTGCACAAGGTCACACAACTCGATGGTGGAGCCAGAATTTGAACCCGAAACAAACTGGCTCCAGAGTCCAAGCTCTAGTGATTCCTATGCTTCTACTGCCTTCCAACTGCCTGGGACGTTCATTCAACAAGTACTAACTGAGTATTGACAACATTCCAGGTACATTTCTAGGTGCTGGGGATTCAGCTATGAATAAAAAGAAGTCAGGGGCTTCCCTGGTAGTGCAGTGTGGTGGAGAGTCCGCCTGCCAATGCAGGGGACACGGGTTCGTGCCCCGGTCCGGGAGGATCCCACATGCCACGGAGCGGCTGGGCCCGTGAGCCATGGCTGCTGAGCCTGCGCGTCCGGAGCCTGTGCTCCCCAACAGGAGAGGCCACAGCAGTGAAAGGTCCGCGTACCACACAAAAAAAAGGAGTTCATTAAACATTTGCTGGATGGATGGATATACAGATGTAGAATGGATGGCTAGAAAGATGAAGCAATTGACGGATGGATGAGTTGATGGATGGGTGAAGAAGGTGGGAATCAGAAATATGGAAAGGATCTGTTGAATATTACAGGTGAGCCATCAATAAAAGAGACTGTGGATCTCTCTTCATGTGTTTTTTTTCCCTACATTTGACAGTAATTTGTCAGTGGAATGCATGCATGCTCTAGGACCAGAAGCCTGGCTCCATCGCTGTACCATCTGCGTCATCTGGAGCAAATCACTTAGCCCACCGAACCTGTTTCCTCACTTATAAAATGAGAATAACCCCAGTTACTCACACAGTTACTGTGGATTAAATGTTATTTGCTATTGTTTGGAGCCCAGTCCAATTGTTATCTCTTTTCTGTAGCTTTCAATTCAATGCAACGATGTTATGAAATGTGTCCTCTTTGCAGACATTGTGCAAGGATACAACAGTAAATTAGACAAATATGGCCCTTTTATTTGGGGACATTTTACTTTAGCAGGGAACAGGGGAAAAAAAACGTATCAGATGAGTGTTAAGAAAAGGGAACTGTAGGATGCTAAGGGAGTGTTGAACATGGATAGAATTAGCCTCTCTTTCTTTATGCTCTCATATTACTTCACTTGGGTTGGCTACTAGTGGGCACATTTCTCTCCCCTGTCAATCAAAGCTCTTAGAGAGATGCCCACACAACCCTTAAAGAGGAATCGATTGCACCAAATGAATATATGGATGGATGATGGATGGATGGATGGATGGATGGATGAATGGATGGGTGAATGGAAGGAAGAAAGGAAAGATAGATGGAGCAGCTGATGGATGGATGGAAGGAAGGAAGGAAGGAAGGAAGGAAAGAAGGAAGGAAGGAAGGAAGGGAGGCAGGGAGGGAGGGAGGCAGGGAGGGAAAAAAAGATGCATGGATGGATGCAGGCATGGATGGACAGATGGTCAAAAGGAAGCTGAAACGATGGTCCACAATCAGGGAACAGTCAGGACTTCACAAAAGCCAAGTCCAGGGCAAAACACAGTCTACTCTGAGGTGATGTCCACATATTTGAAACCTGAAAGGAACCAGAGCATTAGAGGCAGATCTGGGGCAAAGCCAGAAACTTCAACTGAGATGACACGAGGAAGATGAAAAATGGGGCTTGGCTGCAGGAGACGAAATTGGCAAAAAGAACCCTTTAGACAGCTGGACTCAAGGGGACAGGCGTAGTATGTCACAAAAATGGCCACAAATGTCTCCCAACCCTTACTGGTGCACCCCTTCACGATACGACTTCGCAGCTCCTCTCATCAAGAGTGGAACTGTTTTATCTGCATCTTGAAGCTGACCTTGCCCATGTGATTTGCTTGGGTCAATGGGACATTAGCAAATGTGATACAAGCAGAGGCAGAAAAGCACTTGCACCCTGGAGTTTGCTCTCTTGCTGCTTTGGGAACCCCAGAGACCGCTGTGAACCGCCAGGCTCACTAAGCTTGCTAGATAACGGGAGACACGTGGCTGAGTCATGCCTATGGCCCCGACTGACACAGAGCCCATCGTCAGGCATGAATGGGACCATCCTAGAAAGGCAGCCTCCGCTGTGCTGCCAGCTGACTGCAGAGATCAGGCTGCGTTGTCCCATAACCAGAAGAACCCCCCAACCACAGAATCATAGGAAATAAAAAAATAATGACCATTTTAAGCCACTAAATTTGGGGTGGTGTGTTATGCTCTGAGAGCTCATTGAAACACAGGGAATCACGAGTCGCCATGCCCACCCCAGCAGACTCGGCGAACAAGCTGGTACGGATGAAGCCGTTCCTTTCTATTTGCCAATCCTTGGAGCATGATGACAAGTGTCTGGCCTGAGCCTGGGCCCTCAGCCAAAGGATTTCACCCCCATGCTGACTGCCAGCACCCAGGAAGTTCTCAACGACAGCTGTCTTCACTCTTCGCAGAGTGGTTAAGAGGACGGACTCTACTGTCTGAGTCGGGATTCAGGACTTACTATTTGTGTTAATCCCCCAGTGCTTCAATTTTCTTATTTAAAAAATAGAGCTGGTAATAGCTGCTACTTTGGAAGACTGTTGTAAGGGTTAAAGAGGATAATCCATATACCTAGAGTACCGGGCTCTATGTAAGCACCAGTAAGTATATGTCATTTTTAAAATTTTATTTTATTCAAGTATAGCTGATATACAGTGTTTCATTAATGTCTGCTGTACAGCGAAGTGACTCAGTTATATACATATACACATTCTTTTTCATATTCTTTTCCATTATGGTGTATCACAGGATACTGAATACAGTTCCTTGTGCTATCAGTAGGATCTTGGTGTTTATCCATTCTATATTATAATAGTTTGCCTCAGCAAGTCCTAAACTCCCAATCCACCCCTCCCCCAATGCCCCCTTGGCAACCACAAGTCTGTCCTCTATGTCTGTGAGTCTGTTTCATAGATAAGTTCATTTGTGTCATATTTTACGTTCCACATGTATGTCATTATTTTTTATTATCCTTCCTGTCACCCTCTTCTCACTCCTCATTCTATGAGGCCCCTGACATGTGGCTCTGACTTTTTTGCCCCGAAATGGTTTTTCCTTCCCCAGTTTACATTCTGGGCATCCTCTTTGAGGCAGCCATGAAAATGTGCCTCGAGTCCACTGCTGCGGGAGCATAACTGACAGGTAGTTCTGGTTTCAGGGCTGTCCGCTGGCCTGGCCAAATTTCTTTGAGAACTGTGTCAGCAACAAGTCCTACCCAACCATCCTTCTTTGCTCTCTCCTTTGCAGGTGACAGACCTGCACTGCAACCTGCAAACTCCCCTGCCGTCTCCATCTTCCTTGCCTTTTTCCTTCACATTCTCTCCCAAACCTCTCATATG
This sequence comes from Phocoena phocoena, assembly GCF_963924675.1. Taxonomy (NCBI): domain Eukaryota; kingdom Metazoa; phylum Chordata; class Mammalia; order Artiodactyla; family Phocoenidae; genus Phocoena; species Phocoena phocoena. Next base: position 18,592,347 of record NC_089233.1, read on the forward strand.
GCTCATCTTGTACTGACATCTCCTTCTGATCCTTGGAGGACCCAAGGTAACCCAGTCTTTGACACTATATCCTACCCATGTTCTCTGGTTTCTTCTCTTTATTGTTAGCACAGGCAATCGCCCCTCAAATAACTAGAGTTCAAAACCTACAGCATCTGTCTCCCTTCTCTATGGACCAGGAGAGAGCACGAGAGGGAGAGGCATCAGCTCTGTCTCATACCCCACATCTTATCGCCTCTACCTGAAAATACAGCAGAAACCTGACCACTTCCCCCTCCTCCACTACCACCATCTTGGTCCAGGATGCCATCCTCTCTTGTCTGTGTGTTGGCAATAGTATCCTAGCTGTTTCCCCGTCGCTGCACTAGCCCCTCTGCAGTCTACTCTGTTAAAACGAAGTGATAGGAGTAACATATACACACCACTATATAAGAATAGATGACCAACAAGGACCTACTGTACAGCACAGGGAACTATACTCAATATTTTGTAGTAGCCTATAAGGGAAAAGAATCTGAAAAAGAATATACATACATATATCTGAATCACTTTGCCATACACCTGAAACTAACACAATATTGTAAATCAACTATATTTCAATTAAAAAAAAATATTTTAAAAGCTAAGTGTTCCTATTAAAGCTAAGTCAGATGATGTCAGCACCTCTGCTTAATGTCTTCTAACACATTCCCATCACTCTGACTAAAGGCTAAAGTCCTCACCATAGAGCAAAGATGGCGGAGTGAGGTGCGCGGAGGCTATCTGGCCTTTGGGCCGGGGGAGGTCCGGCCCCGGGCGCTTCAGAGCTTCTGCTGGCCCATGCAAGGAAGAACATTTTCCTTGACTTGTAGGTGCTTTTATATTCATCTCGAAAAGACAACAAAATTCTGAACTCAGGATTTGCCTTCAACCAGAAGAGGTTATTTACTCAAGCTCAGTTTGGAGTTGAGGTATTTCTATGTTGTCTCCCGGAGTGGGGTGGCCCTGCTTCTTTTATCAGGCTACCTTCCCTATTCTTGAAATGTGGATATCTCCTGTCTACACTTTACCTCCACGATTTGGACTGGAAAAGGCTGCTTTTCTTTTTGTTCCACCTCTCAGATTCAATGAAGAGAAACCCCTGGGATGCAGTCATCCTGCAAACTTCTCGAGGAAGAAAGAAGCAACTGACATACATCTTTTGCTGCAATTTGCTTAAATCACAAACAAATTATTTTACAAGCTGAAAATAGATACATGAAGTCCTCGCCGTGGTCTGAAAGCCTCCCTGACCTACTCCAGCACGGCCACTTGCTCACTCCACTACGTTTACATTTTTCTTCTGATGCTTCCACCTCAGGGTTTCATCATTTGCTGCTTCTCTGTCTGTAAAGCTCTTCCTGAAGACAGCGTTTGGTTCAATCGTCTCTTTACTCCAATGCCAGCTTCTTAGGGAGACCCTCACTGGCCACACTGCCTGAAATTCCAAATTCCCCTCCCTACCCCCCGCCATTTTTTCCCCATAGCACTCATCATTATGTAACAGAGTTTATACTTTATCTTATCTTGGGTATTGTGCATCTCTCCCTAATAAAATGTAAGTTCCAGGACTGCAGGTAATTTTGTCTGTCTTGTTCACGGCTGTATTCACAATAGCTACTATGGTATCTGGCACATAAGGGAGGGAGGGAGGGATAGATGATGTAAGAATGGAAGGAGGGAGGAAGGATGGGTGGATGGATGAATGGATAGAGAAATGAAGGGAGGGAGAGATGGATGAATAGATGGAGGGATGGATGGAGGGAAGATGATTAGATGGAGAGAGGGAAGGAGTGAGGAGAGAGGGACGGAGGGATAGAGGAGGAACAGAGGGACAGATGGAAGCATGGATGGAGGGATAGACAGATGGAGAGAGGAATGAAGGGATGGATGAATGGATGGCTAAATGGACGAAGAAATAAAAGGAAGGAGGGAAAGAGATGGATGAATATATAGAGGGAGGGATGACTAGATGGAGGGAGGGATGAAGGGAGAGATGGAGAGATGGAGGAATGGAGGGAGAGATGGGGGAGGGAAGGAAGGAGGGGGGGTGAATGAATAGATGGAGGGAGCGATAGGGAGGATGAACGGAGGGAAGGAGAAAGGTAGGGAGGGATGGAGGCCTTCATGGAGAGATAGAGAGATGGGCAGAGGGATGGAGGAAAGGAGAGAAGAGAAGAAGGGAAAGAGAGGAGGGATGAGAAAGGCCAGCCAGGTGCTGGAAGTACCACAAAGCTCATCCGAGAGAAGCAAACTGCTATCAGCAAGGATATAACTGATGCCCACGTGGGCTGAACCCATGGATTTTCCCTGAAAATCCTCTGCTGTAAAATCTAATGTAATTCATCCTTTCAGACCCTGAGTTGGGTGGGAAAACATAAGGTTGGATGACCTGGGACCTCTACCTGTTATATCTCAAAGATGGAGATGTACACTGCAGGAAGATCTGAAGCTTCAGCGTAAGACAGAGAGAGATCTGAATCCTGGTCCTGGGCAGTCTTGGCCAAGTTACTGAACCTCTCTGAACCTTATTTTCTTCATCTCTAAAACTAAGATAACAATATGTTTATATTAAGGTAACAACAGAGATATTCTAAGAATTAAATGACACATATAAAAGGCTTAACACGGAGTCTGGAATTTAATAAATGCCAATTACTCCCAGAGACAAGTCATTCTGTGTCTTAGTTTCCCCATGAGGAAGAAGGGATTAATAACACCACCTACTGATGGAGTGTCTGTGAGGATGACACAAGTTGACAGTGGGCTCTGGACAAATAACGACTCAATAAATGTGAGCAGTGTTGCTGCTTCTGCTGTTGGAGATGACGGGCTCTGCAGACGAGAGACGTGCACCCGAGGTCCCGCAGATACCCTGGAATAAGCCACTGAACTCCCGAGCCCTCCCTGTAACTACTTATGAGATGATTATCTTCACTTATTTTGCTTCTGAGAAAAAAAGTCCAAAAAAGGTCAAATAACTTGCCTAAAGCCACAGAGTTTACAGGTGGCAGAACTAAGATGGGATCCATGGGGTGGGGGAGGTCTGCATTCAGCGTCTATCCACTTCCCCAAATCCCCGAGGTCATTCTGACCACCCCACACGCAGGGGAAAGTTGCCACAACTTGTCCTTCCCCACCTGTTAAGAGACTGCTATTATTTCACAGTCCAGACCTTCTCTTGCTCAAGGGGAATCTGTGAACTTGTACCATCAGGGCTGTTTCTCCACAGAGCGTGAATCACCAGCCTGGTCCCTGGGGCTGCGACTCGGATACAAACCCCTCCTGCTTCCCAGTAGCAGATGGCTGCCTCTGAAACCATCTTTCACTGAGCTCCTTTCTGGTACCCCAGGAGCCTTCAGTAATTACTGCTATTATTCTTACATTAAATGAGTTAATAAAATCAGAACTCCAAAGGTACAGTGGAAATACACACATACCCAGAGACACATAAGCACACACACAGACACACACAGACACAAGCACTTCGATGCCACAGAGACTCTTCGAGGCTGGGACACAATGAAGTTCATTCTACTAGTGGATCTGTCTACACAGAGATCTTTTCATCTTGTTTTCTCTTCCAGGCAGATCCAGGGTTTATTAACCACCTTACCCGCAATTTACCTGCGAGGAACGTGGCAGGGGGTAGGCAATGACTATGGTTGACAAGGGCAATCTCTGTTTCTCTTGATTCCTAAGCAGTTTTTAAAATTGACAATCTGAATTACAACATTTGCTCCTTAAGGAAATTACTCACAAGGAGTTTTAGCCTCTGGATGAGACGCTCGGTTTTTCTTCTGTTTGTCTCAATTCTGAACCTTTTCAAAGTGAGGGTTCCCCAACTGGTTTCTGTTTACGAAATATTTTCTCCTCCATCCTAAACAGTGGTTGCATTTCTTTTTCTTTTGAGATGACCCTGAAATGGAGCAGACTGTCGCTCCGTGTCAAGGTACTCCTGGGCGTCTGCTACAGGCTGACAGAGGGACATCTGTTGTCAGGGCCGCGGCCTCCTACGGAGGGGAGGGGGGCAGGGAGGAGAAGAGAGGAGCAGGTTGTGATGCCTGCTGTTCCATCCGGATTTAGAATCTTACAATGAATCTTCAATTTGTAAGAAAAATCAGCTTTTTGGCAAAGAAGTTGTTGCAGCCGCCAAAGTTCTAAGTCTGCTTCAATTCTCTTTTACAGGATTCCAAAGAAAGTGACTGGGTCCTGGCCTTTTCCATCTTGGGAGCACCCAAACCTCATTCAGGTGGGAGGCAGGCAACGGCAGAAGCAGCAGGAGCAACAAGACAAGGGTGCAGGTCCAGATTCTGCTCTAGCTGATACCTGTGCATCCAATATGAACCATCCTCGAATCTCTATTGCTTTATTTTTCTGGTATCTCAAAAGAACACTCTGAAGGAGATACATACATACCTAAATCTACATACCTACCTGTCTCCCTATCCATCCATCTATCTATCTATCTACCTACCTATCGGTATGTTTATTTTACTCAGTTGAGTAAACTGAGGCCCAGCAGATACTTACCAAGCTCCTGTTACATGTCAGTTTCTGCGAGGTTTATGCAACTTGCTTGGATATGAGTAAGTGGAGATTAACTCGGCTCTTCCAACCTCACTCCCAATGTTCTTAATCAGGATCCTAGTCACTTAGTAATTCTTAATCGTGACTGTAAACAATTTCAGCATTCACTCAAACTAGATTTGTTGAGCACCTAGTATGTATCAGGGCCACCTGTGGCTAGTGAAAGAGATATTGGCTGAGTCCTGGGGATTAAAACCCCCATAGAAAGTGCCTTAGTAGGTCTGTGTGCATTGAGCAGTATGTGTATGTGTGTATGTGCGTGTGTGTGTGTGTGTGTGTGTGTCTGTAAATGTTGAAGGTGAAGACAGATGATACGTACATCTAAAGCAAAGGGCTTGCACGGCAGCAGAATATGTTTGGTTAGATTAAAGGAGTCAGTCTTACTAGCGCAAGATCCTAAAGCCACACAGAGGGCACTGTAGGGTCAGCAGACTCTCCTCTTAGGGAGAGTTTCAAATCTTAGGGGATGACCTAATTTCTCCCCTTCCAGCTCTGCCAAATCAACAACACAGAAGAAATGGTAGCATCTGCTCCTCCACCAGTGAGGTTGTTAATGTCCCCATTGCCCTCTTTCACCCTAACACTCTCCCATGATTATCCTCCATAAATCCTCCTTAAGCCTCTGGGGAATCTCCTAAAGCATGCCATGGCTTTGTAAACTGGGCCCCAGAATCCAGGCTGGACATAAGCTTTAGGGTTTGACAAGTCTTCTTTACTCTCACTGGAAGGTAGGATTTAAAGCATGGATTTTTATTTTAAAGTTTGTTTTAATTCTATCAAAGAAAAGACAGCCCAGGTTTGAGATGTTTTCTGTGACTCTGTGGTCGGATAAGATTGGGTCCACTCCTCTTCTATATGAATGGATGAGTGAGCTTTCCAGGGAACCAGGATTCCCTAAATATGTATAAAGGATGAATACAAGGCTCAGAGAAGCCAATGAAATGGATGTTCTGACCATTAAAATTACTCTGCAAGATCCCAATGCATGGAGTAATAAACCTTACTGCCCCCTCTGCAATAAATGTTACCTTTAATATAGAAGGATAAGCCCTCTAAGCACAAGGCACGTCTCCAGCCCTTTAGCGAGATCCATGAATTACTTAGAAGTACAAGTGAGCTCACAGCACTGGATGACACATGTGAAGTCTCAGACCATTAGCCTCTGTTACAGACTGAATCATGTCCCCTCAAAATTTATACGTTGAAGCTCTAACCCCAATACTGAATGTGACTGAATAAGACAGGACCTTTGGAGAGATGATTCCATTGAAAAGAGGTCATCAGACAGGCCCTAAACCAATCTGGGGGGTGTTTTTATAAGAAGAGATTAGGACACTCAGAGAGACACGGGGGGGGGGGGGGGGGGGACGGGCGGCCTACACAGAGGGATGACCACGTGAAGAGGCAGCAAGAAGATGGCCCTCTGCAAGCCAAGGAGAGAGACTCTCAAGTAAAGTCAACCCTGCTGACACCTTGATCTTGGACTTCTAGCCTCCAGAAGTGTGAAAAAATAAATGTCTATTGTTTAAGCCCCCCAGTCTATGGCAGTCTGTTATGGCAACCTGAGCAGAGTAACACATGAGTGCAAACATTGGACATCTTGCATAAAATGAGGTAGCATTGGAGAAAACCTTATACAGAAAGTTTCTATGTTCAGGTGACTTTTGAGGAAAGAGATTTTTAAACCTCTAACTATCTAGCTTAAATATATCTTTCCAGAAAAATGCACAATATAACACATCTATAAAATCAAAGCAATGTTTAATTTCAGTGGATGACTTGACCTTTTAAAGCAAGATTGAATATTAAAAAAATATATATATATATATATATATGGGGATGCATGTATATGTATAGCTGATTTTAAAAATATATATCCAATTGTTCAAAATTATAAGACTTTTAGAGGGTCATATAGGAGAATATGTCCATGCCGTAATAGTAGACAGAGAAACCTCAATTAAAAAAAAAAACTCAACACATAAAGAATAACTTTTGATTACCTTAAAATTAACAAGTTCTATTTCTCATGAAACATCATTAAGAGAGAGAGAAGTAAAGTCACACAGTGGAAAATATACTTCAAACACGTAAAACTAACAAAGAATTCATATCCAGGATATATTACAATAAGAAAGTGTGCTACACAAGAGAAAAAATGAGTAAAATACAACACAAAGAAAAAAATCTAAATAGCCAAAAAGAAAGAATGAGTGTCCAATTCCATTAGAATTAGGGAAATGCATATCAAAACTGTAATGACCTACCACTACACATTTTTGACAAAGATGAAAAATTCAAACAATATCAAGAATAAGCAATATGAAGCAACAGGAACTCTCATATACTGCTGGTGGGAGTAAAAATTGGTAGAACCACTCTGAAAAGCAATTCGGCATTATTCATTGAAGTTGAAGATACAAATACCCAATGATCCAGCATTTCTACTTCCGGACAAGTACTGGAGAGAAACTCTTGAACACACACACCAAATACAGGTACAGAAACATCCATAGCTACTGTGATACTGTGATATAATAAGAAATATATATCCCTGGATCCTGGTCAGAGCTCCAAAAACCTTTGCAGTTTCCTAAGTGATAAAGGTACTAGGAGCATCTTATGTTCTAATATTTGGTCTTTGACCCCCATTTCCTGACACAGAGCTCCTAAAACCCTTAGAATTTCCTAGGTGATAGGAGCATCTTTTTTTCTAATGAGATGGCTCTTGGTGAGCTCTGGGATAGCTCCTGGATAAGGGTTTGTGATATTGTGATTTATAATAAGAAACACACATTTGGTCCTCAATGATTCCTGGCACAGAGCTCCGAAAGCCCTTGGAATTTCCTAGGTGATGAGAGTGATAAAGGTGTTTTTTGCTTTGTTAATGTGGTGACTAGACCACACCTAAGGGTCCAGGCTGGTAACTAGGAGAACAAACCAGGTGATTAGAGGGCTGGAACTTTCAGTCTCACCCCACTCCCCACCCCCAACCTTCAGGGAGGGGAGAGGAGCTGAAAATTGGATCAACTGCCCATGGCCAATGATTTAATCAATTGTGCCTATGTCATGAAACCTCCATCAAAACTCAGAAGGATGGGATTCGACTTCCAGGTTGGTGAATGCATAGAGATTTGGGGACAGCGGTTCAGAGAGTATGGAAGCTCCATGCCCTTTCCTCACACCATGGCCTATGTTGTCTCTTCATCTGGCTGTTGATTCGTATCCTTTAATCTAGAGTGGGAAAAGGTTACCTGAGTTCTGTGAGCCTCTCTAGCAAATTAATCAAACCCAAGGACAGCACGGAGAGAGAGCACGGTGGGAACCTCCAGTTTGTAGCCAGTCAGAAGCACAGGTGACAACCTGGGCTTGGGAATGGCATCTGAATTGGAGGGCAGTCTCGTGGGACTGAGCCCCTAACCTATGGAATCTGGTGCTATCTCCAGGTAAATGGTGTCAGAATTGTGTCAGAGAATCACGTGCTGATGTGGACAAAATCCTTACACATGCAGAATCTTACAGGGCTGGTCACCAGAAAAACCAAGCCACGATTAGAAGTTTGGAACTTCAGACCCCATCCTCTGGGGAAGAGAGAGGGGCTGGAGGTTGAGTTAATCAATCATGCCTATGTGATGAAGCCACCATAAAAATCCCTTAACTAGGGGCTTTAGAGAGCTTCTGGGTTACTGAACACATCTACATGCCAGCAGTGTGGGTTATCCCCACTCCACGGGAACAGAAGCTCCTGTACTCAGAACCCCTGTAGGGCTCAGACCTCGCCCCATGTATCTCTTCATCAGATTGTTCATTTGTATCCTTTATTGTATCCTTATTATATAATAAACCAGTAAATGTGTTTCCCTGTTTTCTGTGAGCTCTTCTAGCAAATTACCACATCCAAGGAGAGAGTTGAGGGAACCCTGATTTCTAGCAGGTCAGTCAAAGTTCGGGTGACACCTGGGACTTGGGACTGGTGTCTGAAGTAGGGTCAGTCTTGTGAAACTGAGCCCTTAACTTGTGGGATCTGATGCTAATTCCAGGCAGTTAGTGTCAGAACTGAAATTGAATTATAGGACACCCAGTTGATGTCCACGGAGAATTGGAGAACTGCTTGGTATGGGAAGAAGGCACACAAATCTGGTCACAGAAATGTCCTGTGAGGGCTGTAGAGGAGAAACACAAGAGCTTTTTCTCTTCAGTCATATCGCTCATCATTGTCATAAGCTGGAAGCAATACAAATGTCTCATTATCAGATGGTCTAGTTACACAATGGAACACTACACAAAACTGAACGAAACTACAACTATACACGAAAGTCAGGGACTCTTTCAAACGTTATTTTAAGCGAAACAAGCAAGACATAAAATAATACACATGATTTCACTTGGGCAAATTTTAAGAACTGGCAAAAATTAATTAAGGGATGACAGGTGGTAAAATTAAAAAGAAAAGCAAGGAATCAATTACCGTAACTCTAAATAATGTGTCTGTTTGTTTTCTGAGAGAAAGGGAAGAAGGTGTGACCTTGATCAAGCTATCTGAGGGGACATAAAGGGGTCTTCTGAGGTGCTAACTAGATTACCTCCCTGATCTGAATAGTGGGTCTATGACTGTTACATTGTTTCTCATTCACTATACTTTTGGTGCACTGTTTCATGTTTTATTTTACAATAAAAAAGTAAAGAACAAACAAATAAAAAGCTTTCACACGTGCCAATAATTTAAATCATAAAACATTACAATAGGAGTAGGCCTTACGTATTCATCAGAGGGTTTATTTGTAAATAACAGGATCTACTCTGTTTTTAAGAGTTAGTAAGCAGGATGGAATTCACTGTGGTACACGGCACACAGAATCATTGGGACAGTTGAAGAAAGAGACTCTAAGCTGAGCTCACAGAACTACACAACAGAACTGGGTCACCAATGGAGCTGCTGCCATCAGGGAACTCCTGAGTCAAGAGCCACCAGTGCAGCTATAGATGCCAGGGCCCCATGTCTACTGCTCTAATCTATACTTGAACAATGATGCTACAACTCGGTTCAAATCAATGTTTTTCATACAGGTGCATCTGATAACAACACTGAAATCATCCGTACACTGAAAGTAAGGTGGGCTGGGAAATGCAGGTTTGTGTGGTTCTGGGATATGTGCGTGTGGGGGGTGTTTGCTTGTCTTTTGTTTCTTGTTTTTTGTAATTTTACCTGGACAAGATTTATATCATTGGGTACTACCAAAACAGTGTTCAAAAAATTGTGGGCACCCATAAGGGGAGGTATTCACAACAGAGCCCAGGTAGTTCAACCTTGTTATTTTGCAGGTTGATGAAATGTTATCAGAGAAAAAAACAACTCAGTTGCTTAGAGGAAAGCACTTTCAAGGGCACATCAGAAAAACTGATTTTGTCCTGACCCTGCACTTACTAGGAGAATTCTCTACCTCTCTGAGCCCTCGGTTTTCTCAACTATAAAATGGACATCATTACAGAGTTACCATACAGTACAGTTGTGAAAATTAAATAAGATAATGCATGTGAAATAACCTGAGAGAGTATGCCCTCATTTAATTTTTCGTTTGCCACTATTCTTTTTAGAGATTTACCGAGAATTGCATTGTATCTGTACTGTCTGTCCCAACAAACATAGTTCTGTTAAAACTGCCGGTCCATTAGGAATACACATAGAGAAGATTGAATTCATGTGTGGTTTCAGAACAAATTTCTCTTTTCTCCCTCCAAAATTCCAAAAAAAAATGCCAAAAAACACATTTTTAAAAGAATAAGTTCAGAAAGCCAGGGAACGATGCCCGATCTATGGAGGAATGCTGGAGTAATCCCCACGCAGGAAATGACCGCTTCAGAGGAAAGAGGGGTTGACACTTTCCAAACCTAAAATGAACAAGTACAGGAAGTCGTAAGTCCCTAGGGATATTCTCAAGTTGAAAAACTGGGAAGTTACGTTCAGAGCTGCTAGACAAATAAAGAGAGGACACATACACAGCAAAGGTCTACGAACGTGGGGGATCATTTTAAAAATTATATGAGAGCACTATGTAAAATTTATACATGCAAAATGAATGACTTCTTGGGAAAACATAATTTACTGAAACTGACTCAAGAAGAGGTAGAAAACTCGAGTAGACCACTAATCATCGAAGAAATTGGAAATGCTGTCAGAAAAACTACTCAAAATAAGGAACCAGTGAAAGGAATTTGGAAATAGCTTTTAAAATTAAAAACACACATACCTTTCAACTCAGAAATCCCACTCCTGGGAGTCTCAAATAGAAATAAAAGCACTAGTACATAGGATATGTGTTAGGGTTGTTAATGCAGAATTATTTGTAGAAGAAAAAAGCAGGGGAGAAAGTGAAGGGCCTCCCATGGAAAATTATATAGTCATAAAAAAAAATGAGCTAGACTTTTATCAGCTGATTTGGAGCAATCTGCAGAATGTACTGATAGAAGAAATGGCAAGACACAGAGAAGCACATATAAGCGTATTCTGATGTTTGCAAAACAATCATCAAAACAATTCCCTGTGTGGTGTGTGCACACACAGGTATTTGTATAATTTTATGAACACAGAGAAGATTCTGGAAATGTACATACCAGACTGAAAGTACTGGTTATAGAGTGAGGGTCAGGGAACGAATTGCTAAGGAAAGTGGAGGGAAGGTAAAAGAAGCAAAAAAGGAGAAACAAAAGATTACATGTAATAAATTAAGGATTCCATGGCAAAATGTTTTCATGCTATGATTCCTTTGATCTGGCATCAGATATGTGTATGTCTGAGTATGCACGTGTATGTATGTGTGTGTGTTCTGTGCGTATTCATCAGTGCAAAAAGTTAATGAAAAAGACACTGACCCAAGCTTTTCACAGGTTTCCCAAACCTTTAAGATACAATAAAAAGCCCTAAAATTTAAAAGGAAGGAAGCTTCTTAGCTCATTCTTTGAATCCTGATGGGAAAGCCGTACAAACAAGATACACACACCAATGGAAAACTACAGCCTAGTCCCACTGATGGACAGAAAGGCAAACTATGAGGTAATCCTCTCCAGGAGGGCATGAAAGAACATCACGGCAACGAAGGGTTCGTTCAAACAATGTGAGGAGACTTCCGGCTTTGGTTCCAGCATGTAAAGATCTTGGAAGTCATCACACCCATCCTTCCAATAAGAAAAAGTTGAACAAGCAGAAAATCAATGACTTTTCTTGGATCCATCACAGAACTGAAGTCATAGGGTAAATCTCCACCTTGTAACGTACAAGTGAATCTACAGAGTTATGGCCAGGATCTGCTTATCTGGAGCCACAGACTGCAGGAACACTTACATGGTCATTTTGACAAACTGCTGGGGGCCAGGTATGGACTAGTGTGAGAATGAGAGATTCCTGGGGGCCCCAGTCTTAGGGAGTCTCTGATTCTACAACACCAACTGGGTGTCCAGTGATTCAACTTAATTCTGACACTAATTACCCAGAGTTAGTGCAGACCCTACAGGTTCACAGGCTTAGTCCAACACGACAGCCCCACTTCAGATGCAGCCACAAATGGAGTGGTCAGGTTACCCACACTTTTGCCAGCCAACTGCAAATCTGATGGTTCCTATGACTGCCTTCTTTGATTCTATAACTTGATAGAACGACTCACAGAACTCAGGAAAACACGTTATTTACATTAATCAGCTTATTATAAAGAATACAACACAGGAACAGCCAAATGGAATGTATGTGTGGTGCAAGGTATGGGAGTGGAGGGTAGTGCAGAGTTTCCATGCCCAACTTGGGTGTGACACCCTCCCAGTGCATCACTTACACAAAAGCTCTCTGAACTCCATTGTAGTTTAGGGGTGTCTGTGGAGGTTTCATTACCCAGGAATGATTGGCCATTGGTGATTGAACTCAATCTTCAGTCCCCCTTCCCTACCCTGAGGTTGGGGTACGGGGCTGAAAGTTCCAACCCTAAAATCATGACTTGGTCTTTCTGGTGGCCAGTCCCCATGATGATGCTCTCTAGGGCCCACCCCTCCCCTGCCAGGAGAGCAGCACACCAAAGAGTAAATTCCACGGATTTTGAGAGCTCTGTGCCAGGAACTAGGAACAAAGAACAAACACTTATTTTTTTATTATACCACAGAGGGCCTCCACACTTTCATAGATTTTACCTTCAGAAACCCCACCAGCAACTCACAGCGAACAGCAGAGAAAGATCAGCTTGTGGTTCTGGTGAGGGAGAAGGGAGACAGTAGAATTTGTCCAGCGCATTCTCCATTACAAAGGACTACCTTCTGGGGATGTGACTGTATGAGTTTTATCCTACCTGGGGGAAGGGTATTCCTGTACTCCTGAGTTTGAAGTCGCTGGCACCTACAGCTACAGCAAGTACACAGCCCAGCCCACAGCCATGTTAACATAAAACTTCACGTGATCTATTTATCTCAGTTCCTATTACCCAATACACCATGTCCAACTTTCAACAGAAAATTACAAGCCACGTTAAAAGGCAAAGAATGAAAGAACTAATGAACTTTAGGGTTTCTATTCATATCATTTCACTACATTACAGAATAAGAACAAATATATTTGATTATTCAAGTAGACACTGGAAAAGCATTTCATAAATTTCAGCCTTTATTTTTTTTTTAAGAAAACACTGAGAAAATATTTCCCAAGCCAAGAAAGTGTATCTACCAAAAGTCTATAATAAATGCCAACATAAAAAAAATTCTCAATGAAATCAGGTGTGAATGAAAAATGTTCCCTGCGTATCAGTAAACAAAGGATGTCGCAGCCATCAAGACACCAGTCACCCCTGCCCCACGGTGAGCCCTGAGGGAACTCAGGGAGACAAACAGGCAGCCCACTGCCAAGCCCTCAGCCACTGCAGCCGCCCCCAACGGTGCACCCTGAGGGGACTTGGAATGGGAAAGAACAGGATGCTGGCCCTAGACAGCTAAGGTGCGTATCAAACGAATAACTACAGTGAGCCCAGACTCTTGCATCTTCCCCTACAGAAAAGAGTGCTAAGTTCCTTAACTTGAGATATCTGGTTTTCTTTAATTAGCAGTAATCTTTTGATGTTCCGACTACCTGAACTTGGTTGAAAAACTCCTATATATCCTGGCTCCTCCCTGACCTCCTTGGAGCAGTCCCTCAGAGCCATCTGAGAGGCTGCTCCTGGGCTTGAAGTCCTCAGAAAGTCCGCCAAATAAAACATAATTCTCAACTTTTAGGTTGTGCATTTCTTTTCAGTTGACATAGGAAAAGACCAAATTCCTGATACCATATTTGTTATATAATGTTATTCTGGAGTTTGAATGAAAGCAATAAGACATGTGAAGAAGACGAAATATTGGAAGAGAAAAGGTGAGAGTCATTATTAGTAGAAGATATGATTGATTTACCTGGAAAAATAAAGAAAAGCAACTGAAAAACTATTCAAACTAATAATGCAATCCAGTTAGGTGGTCAGATACTTTATAAGTACACAAAAGTTGTTTTCTGTCCTGTACACAAACAACAGTGAATTAAAAGGATTAATGATAAGATATGTCTTCTTCAAACAAATGAGATACAAAGGAAAAAACTAGGCAAGACAAATATAAAGAAAATTGCATAAATTTATAGAAGTATCTTAAAGAAGATCTGAATAACTCAAGAAGGCAAATATTTAAAATCTCCCCCCTGAAAGTATCTATAAATCCAGTCCTCTACAAATTAAATTATCACAGTATTTTAATCAAATTCAGTAATCTATTTTTAAAGGAAATATTTTTTTAAATCATAAAATTTCTGTAAAAAAATAGTGGTGGACACATGCTCTATCTGCAACCAAAACGTGTTAGGAAGCTAAAGTAATTTAACAAGTGTGTTATTGACGTAAAAACAGATAAATGGATTAACAAAACAGAAGAGGGTCCAGAAATACAATCACGACTTGAAAGAAAGTGTGTGAGCCATGCAGGTGGCACTGAAATCAGAGGAAGCTCATAGAACTGACTTCAGCAACTGGGGCTGGCCTAACTGACTATACATTTGGAAAAATTTTAATGACATTCATCCATCACAATACACACACACAATTAAACGACAGATGAATTAAAGACCTGAACATTAAAAATTAGATTAGATGATAATATAGTATAATACTTTTATAATCTTGGGCTGGGAAAATATTAAGCAATAAACAAGAGAAAGAATCAATGAAAGAAAAAATTACTGATTTGACCTTGAGGTAAATTTAAAACATCTGTTTGACAAAAGACTAAAGAAAGTTATACGGTCAGATTCTAGGAGAAATTATTTGCATCATATATGACAGAAACAGGATATCAATGTCCATAATATTTCAGAACTCTTATAACAGATTTTTTTTAAAAAAAGAAAGGATACTAATTTTTTTCTAATCGGGGAAGATACATAAGACATTCAGACAAGAAGAAATATAAATAGCAGATAAATATTTGAAGATATGTTCAAGTTTACTAGCAATCAGGGAAATGGACTTGACTGTCAAGCCACTGGAACTGAGGCATTTTAACAGTATCAAGAAGAAGCTGGCAATCCGTTCCTGTACCCAGGCCCCAGAACTGGCTGGGTTCCCAGTCTTTCTGCTATCTTTTTATTCAATGTGATCTTTAATCCCACAAGCTACCCCATATCTTTCCACTGTATTTGCCCTTACGTTTTCTAGGCTCATCTTCTGTAACTTACAGCCTTAGTTGACAGAAATTTTAAGGAATATTTAGCAGTCCAAAAAGCCACATTTTCTACTTGTATTATTCCTATTGTAATAAAGTATCATGAACTGCATGGCTTAAAACAACAGAAATTATCATCTCACAGTTCGGGAGGCTGAAAGTCTAAGCCAAAATGCCACCAGGCCATTGTAAAGCAATTATACTCCAATAAAGATGTTAAAAAAAAAAAAATGCCACCAGGGCCAATCTTTGAACCCTGTAGGGGAAGAATCTTTCTTTGCCTCTTCCTAGTATCTGGTGGCCCCAGGAGTCCCCCGGCTTGTGGCAGCATCCCTTCAATCTCTGCTTCCATCTCCCCTGGCTGTCTTCTCCCTGTGTGTTCTCTGTGTTTTCTCATGGCATTCTCCTCCCTGTCTCTTCCCTTTCTTCATATAAGGACCCTAGTCATATGGGATTAAGGACACACCCTACCTACAGTGACCTCATCTTAACTAATTATGTCTGTAAGGGTCCTGTTTCCAAACAGGTTGCATTCAGGGGTAATAGGACTTCAACAAATATTTGCAGGGAGCGGGTGGGGGGGAAGACACAATTCAACCATAACTCAACAATAAAGAGAGTGAAGTATAAATACACACAAAAACTTGGATGTTTCTCAAGGACATTATACCAGTGAAAGAAGGCAGTCTCAAAAGGTCACATATGGCATGATTCCATTGATATGACATTCTCAAAGAGACTGAACTACACGATAGAGAACAGATCAGAAGTTCCCAAGGGGTAGAAGTTGGGGGAGAATGTGACGAGAAATATGTTGGGGGGCTGATGGAACTATTCTGAATCCTGACTGTGGTGGTGGTCACATAAATCTTTACATGTGTTAAAATTCATGGAACTCTACACTTTTAAAAAAGTGATTTTTGACCACATGATAATTTAAGAAATAGAAATTTTAAAAGCCACAAATTAGAGTG